>NW_021832601.1:0-169060 GCF_006345805.1 Octopus sinensis | reverse complement strand
GGATTGGTCGGCTCGTGCTTGTTTCCAAGGACGAGAGGGGCAAACAGGAAGATACGGAACCACGGGAGGTCTTCTTCGGAACTGAGTGCTTCTGAGATAATTTGTTCGAGGCAGGAAGCGGCCGTCAGGAGAGCTTGTTTGGGGATACGGAGAGGGATGTCTCTTGTGCCACGAAGCGAAGACAGGGACATAATAAATTCCTCAGTCGAGAGATTGTGGGGGGTAGTAGTACGAGAGGGTCGCCGATTTGGCCCAGCGCCCTTTGAGTTAAAGAGGCAGCGGGCACAGTGCCATGCGCCCAAGGCACTTGCAGTCGCTTTAGACCATAGGTTTTCACGAGAAATTTCTCGCGGAGCAAATGCTAATAAAAAATAATCTCGCGGCACATAATCAAAAATTAAAACAAATTATAAAATTCCAAATTTATTATTTTTACATAATTTTTCTATGTCTGCTCAATATTTGACAAGGCCAGTCGCATTTATCTGATTCTAAATCCAGTAGATTTTCCCGCTTATTGGTTTTATTGTTTTGAAATGCAGAAAATCCCTTTTCACAAAAATAAGTTGTTGAAAATTGTAGAATGATCCTCATTGGTTTTTTATCTGTTATTTTTGGAAATCTAGATCGAATTTTGATCCAAAATTCGCCAATATTTAATTCTGTATGTGATAATTTTAAGGTACGATCATTAAATAGTTCAATAAGCTCCATATTTTCGACAGGTAATAACTCATTACTATGATTAACCAAAAATGGATTCCGTATCTAAAACTAATTATTTGAATAAATACCCAATCATATTTTTCAATGTCTATGTCTGCAAAATAAGTAGTTTGAAAACCTCTGTATTAGATGAAAAAATATCTAAAATATAGATAAAATGTCTGCGTTTAAAGAAAAATTGTCACTATAGAGGAAAAAAGTACGAAATAACAACGTTTCAATGTTTCCGATGGTGAAAAATAAGATTGGTGATAATGAACCTAAAAATGGTTTTCTTCTTTAATTATTGATTATCTTGAAAAACTTGAAAATAAAATATGAGATTAATTCCCAGTTACTGAACCAATTGCGACTTGGATAATACACCCTTTTATTCCGGAAACCAATAAATAAATTTACGACAGCCAAGAAATTAATTTCCAAGAACAGTCGATTGAATTGCGAAATTCGCAGTTTTGGAAGTTGACATTTAATTCACTTTCACTTATGGAATTTTGGATTTCTGTTATTAATGAATATCCAATCTTAAGTAAAAATGCACCTGAAGTGATAATTCCTTTTCCAACTACTTATTTATGCAAAATTTCAGTGTCTTGTCTTGCTATTCTGAAGAGTAAAGTTCACAACCGACTTAAGGTTGAAGACGATATGAGAATGGCACTTACAAACATTGCACCAAAAATTGAACAGCTAGTTTCTAAAAGCAAGACAATAAATATAATACTAAAAATAAATATAATGATTTTTTAATTTTGTTAGTTTTTTTATTAGTTTGTTACATGTAGTCCCTAGAAAAATTGAACAGACTAAAGTGGTCCCCGGTCAAAAAAATTAAGAAACACTGATCTAAATGAAGAAAAACGCCGTGATCAAATGAACAAATACCAAAAACAAATTTTAACGTCTGAAAAGCTTAACCACTTTAAGCAGCAAAGTGGTGATCGATTAGGATTGTCCATTGTTGCAAATGCTTTAAGTGGTCTGTGTGACCGCGCTTACGCTATCTTTTTAAGCAAAGAATCAAATCGATTAAAAATTTATCAGACAAATTATTTAAGAATATAGTAGAGGAGAGCTGGAAAAAATGTTCTAATCTTTTTCTAAAAATCCGAATTTTCGGAAGCTTTTCTCAAAGATGAGTTCTGATAAATAGGGTGGAGAGATAAAACTCAAGTTCAGCGAAGGCAATCTGATCGCAAGAGAGGAAATACCTGAGAAGTTAAAAGAGCAGCTATCTAGGATTCAAAAAGTGGACTCTTCGTCGATGATTTCACAAACTATACAAAATGATACGTGTATTTAGGAATTATTTGCTTACGGAGAGACCATGGAGCTATTCCTATTAAAGAAATAAAGTTAGAAATACACAGATATAAAAATAAATTCCTTAATTGGGACTACATACTGATGACTATCTTCAAAAAGACGGAAATGCCTTTATTATATGAACTATGGAAGTTATTTTACTCTTCGTGGAATATTGGACATGTTCCACAACAATGAAAAAAATTATTCGCATGATTCCGAAAGAAGGAAAACCAAGTTCTAATCCTAAAAATTACCTTATATGTTCATCAGCCTTATATGTTCTACTCAGAAATTGTTGAAAAAATTGTTTTAAAAGACTATCTTATATCGAAGATAAACAGTGTCTTTTGTAAGAGAAATGGGGATTTTGGCGTAACAAAGGGACTGGAAATTGCTTTTCACTGCTAAAGGAGACTATATTTACAGCACAAAGGATAAAGAATATTTTACAGCTGCATGTATAGACATATCAAAAGCATTTGATGGCGTCTGGACTGCCGGGTTACTACGAATTTTATAAAATTTTAACGTTGGAAAGAGCTTCCTCTCGGGAAGAGAATCGTTCGGAAACCAATTGTCGAAGAGAATTTTGCTTAAGAGAGGAGTTTGATAGAGATCTGTCATCAGTCCACTTTAATGTAATTCTGTGAGGTGTGAAATTCCTCGAGTGTATCACCATAACATGGAGATAATCATTTACGGAGCTGATATTTTAATGTCGATTTTTCTATGAGCAAATCAATATCATGGAAAAGAACTAATTATCATAATGAAAAAATTTTAAAATTGTGTCAAGATGAAGGCTTGTTCTTATCTTTTAAAAAAGACTGTTTACAGGATTGACAAGAACAGAAGGAAAGCTGATCGTTGTGTTAACACTGGAGTTATAAAATCCCTGGAAAATCTAAAATATCTCGGAGTAGTTGTGGATGCATCTGGATCATTTAAGACTCATATAATCAACAGAAAGAACAAATCCACCGCAATGTTAAAAGCTCTTATACAATTTCGGTTGAAACCGGAAACATTCCTATACCTATACTCTGCGTGTATGGAGCCTTTCCTGATCTACGGATTTCAAGAATAATTCAAAAGCTGTGAAGGAAAAAAACACGCTTTTGTAGAAAAAGGAGAAACATGCCATTAAATCAGGGGTGCGCAAGTGCGGCCGTGGGCACAATTAGGTCATCGAGCAACTAATCTTAAATATAATGCTCATAGTGTTAATTAATCAAGAAAAACCCATGGAATCAGTTAAATGCATTGATCCCGACAAGGAGCATAACTTTGAAGCAATTCCACTTTCACGTGACACAATTCAGCGCCGACAGTTTCATATTGCCGAGCATCTTAATCTATCACTCCTACAAAAAATAAATTCTCAAACTACGTTATTTTCACTTGGCATTGATGAGTCGAATGATATATGTGATTCTGCTCAGCTGATCATATTCATACTCTATCCTTCGACATGTGGATTTTCTATCCATGAAGTCACTACCTGGAAATGTATATATTTGAAATAGTTAAACAATGTTGTTTGAAATTCAAATTGGACATGACATGTCTAAGAGGAATATGCATAGATGGCGTACCAGAAATGTTGGGTAGAAAACAAGGATTTGTTGCACGCCTAACTGAATATGTCTCAGAAGAGTATAACAATAAATCAGTTATTGGTGTACATTGTATTATTCACCAACAAGCACTTTGTTCACAAATGAAAAAATTTGAAGATACACTTAATGAAGTAAAACAAATTATTATATACATCCGAAACAATGCATTGAGACATAGACAGTTTCGAATTTCAAATTGAATTATTGAAATTAAAAAATGATTTAATTTTGATAAATAAATTTAATGAAAGCGAAGATTTGTTGAATGTATGGAAATCAGCGACAGATTATCCAAATTTACGTGAAATAGCAAGAAATATTCTCGTTTTATTCGGAAGCACATATCTATGTGAGTCTACATTTTCCAAAATGAAATATTTAAAAAGTCAATATAGATCTCGGATAACGGATGCAAACTTAGAGTCATGTTTGCGCATAATGATATCTACCCTACCAGTGGATTTCAATAAGCTCGCAAAAAATACCAAAGATCCTGGCCGTCATTAGAATAACTTGTATAATACATTTCTTTTAATTAATTTTCCTTCTTTCTTATCTTTTGTCCATGAAATAATTATTTATTTTAATAATATGATGTCCCTGATGAACGAGAGCATTTCCTGTCCAAGAACTCATTCGGTCTCGATGACAATGGGCAACTTATGCGGTCACTTTTAATAATTAAAAAAAATTACTATATTAATATCGAAAAAATAATGCAGAAAATGTGCGGCCGTGGAAGAGAAGGAAAAAAATGCTATGCGGCCGCAAACCCAAAAAGCTTGCGCACCCCTGCATTAAATAGACGCATTGCTTGGATTTAAAATTTAAACTAACCCAAAAGTTAGAGGGATATGTACGATCTATTGAACAAATAGTAGTGCAATGAGTCATTATTTTGTCGAAGGGACATCTAGTGTCCCATTAGAATAAACGCCAATCGGCAAACTTCTAAATCCATTTGAAATTTTTGTTTAATGCTAATTTTTTTTCAGATCTATTATGCCTATTTGAAAACGTTCATTTAAATAAGAAGCGAACACATGGTGATTTATATCTCCAATCTACAATGAAAAGAAATCTTGAACTTTTAAAGGATGCAAAAATTTGTAAACGTAAAAATTTAGAATGACTTTTCTGATAATCTCATTCTTGACAGTGAAATATTTATGTCGACATTCTTATTCGATTTTATTTACTTCTCCGTATAAAAACTCGTGTAATAAATTTGCCACAAGCTCCATTTCGGTTTCATTATCGAAGGGTGTGACTAACTTAGATCACTTGATTTAAGATAAAGTATGTCAATTTATTGAAAGTTTACAATACCTGTCAGTGATAATGGTGAAATTCTCCATCTTCATTAAAAGTCTATATTTTCGGTCCCTCGCAAGATTTTCGGGAAATTTTTCATGTAAAGCATTTTTTAAAATTTGATATTCTACGAAATTTTTTACAAAAACATTTTAAGAAGCCATTGAAACAAAATAATCTTTCATTGATAAATATCACGCTAGAAATTAAGGTTTGGCGCTATAAAAAAATAAAATCTTTATAATCTTAACATTTATAAATAAAAAACTAATCTAATAAAATAAAATCACGATAAAAATCGGATATACAAATTAAATGTCTGATAATTAAAAGATATTTTCAATGTCAAAATGTAAGAAGGAGCCCATGTGACAGTAAAAAGTAACAATTAATAAATAGAACTTTGATTCTTTAAAAAATGTTATTCTGATTTCCGTAAAAACACTAATGCTCGCTTATATGCGGTTTTTCGACCCATTTATTAGTTTTGTTAGGCATGGGAGAATCTGTTCTCGGGAGAACAGGTATATTTCGCTGAATAGGATCCTGCTAGAGATTCCAACGATTCTTTAAGCTGGTTAGTCCTGGTTTTTTAGCCGCCCATCTTATCTTATCACGGATATGTTTCGGTCTTAGTCCGTCGAGACCTCCAGATAAATCACGATAATCCTCAGAGGGCTGGAATGTTTCGACTTCAATACGGAGAGAGTCACAAAGCTGTGTGGAAGGCTTTTCAGATCTGAGAATATGGCGCGGAAAACGGCTATGAAATCTTTATCCACGAGTTTAGGTCGTACTTGTCGCCGTATTTTTTCAGCTTCAGATACCCTGGAAGGCCTTTTTTCAATTCCAGCTGGTTTGCTTGAGAATAAGTAGTCGGCCCCTGAGCAGTGCTTGGCTGAATTCTTACGCTTGTGAGACAACTGCCTGCCTTTTGTATAACCAATCTGTGAAAATAGAAATCTACATACCCATCGGTCTACCCGTATCGGCCAAGTACCAATGTCGATGCGGTTTATCTACCGACGAACTCAGTTACCACTCCTTCTAATGTCAGCACGGAATTTGATGCTTCTCACGACAGACAAAACTGAACCAGATCATTTGCCAGTCACTTAGTACTGCTGGATTCCACTTTCAACTGGAATAAACAATTGAAAATAAACAGTAAGATATTTTTTTCCAAGCTAGATCAAATAAAAAGCATGTTTTAGTAATTTTTTAGATTGCATGTTGAACGTTAGGAAAATTATCATTTAGGTATATTGTTTTGTTGCATTAAACATGAGTGAATTAATGCGTTCGTTCCCTCCGGCATGGTAATATAAATAAATATTAATTACTTAGTTTGTACTTAACAATTCCGTAAAAATTATGGAACAATTTTTTGAACTAAATGATGAAATTGATGAGCTGATAGAGACTATTTCTGAAGTGCAACGAAATACTTTAGAAGTCAAACAATATCAATTTAATAATGTTTATAGTTATCGAAAGAATTTGATATATTAAAACAAAATTTTCCCGATTTTCAATTTATTTTTAGAATAGATAATTTCAGTCAAAAAATTGAAGAAAATAAACCTTTGTTTAGTCCAGTTTTTTACACACATCCTGGAGGATATAAAATGCAAGTGATCGTTTGCCTTAATGGTGACATTGGTGGTCAGAAACTTAGTTAAATTGACTATTTAGTTGTTGGAAATTTTCTATCTGTTTTTATATCAATCGTAAAAGGTGAATATGACGATATTAACAGATGGCCTTTTGATAAAGATATTATATTTTATATTGTGAACCAAAATATTAAGAGCCAAGGAAAAGATTTAAAAAGAATTTTGAAGCCTAATTGCAGTAATAATTCAGTTTTTCTCGATAAACCTTCGAAACCTAGAAATCCTTCATTTGGTTGTAAATTAACATTTAATTCTGTTAGGATTTGCTAAATTTGTTAAACTCTCATATTTAAAATCATTAACTGATGAATATTTAATCAATGATATGCTAATTCTAAAAATAAAAATAGTTTTATAATTACAGTACGACCCCACCCAATAGAAAAGTGCCCCTAATATAGAGGGTGCCCCTAAGATAGAGGTATATATAATTTTTACATTTTAAAAGCAAATATCTGTATTTTTTAATAATAAAATATGTTTTTTCGTATTAAAAAAGAGGAATTAATTTATTCTATGAAAAATAATCAGTTATTTTGAATCCAGTATTATATTTATTTCTTAGAATCTTCGACATTTTTATCTTGAATTCATAGTATTCTTTGAGTCCTTCAGGGCAAGTGTTGAATAAGGAAGTTTCAGGATCATTAATTATTCTCATTGAATCTTTTAAGTCGGAGCCTTCAATTTCATCATTTCCATTATACAAAGTATCATTATCCTCAATTCCGTTTATTTCAAGATCCATTAAAGCTAAAACATGCTTATCAATTAATTCAGATTCTTTTTTTTGAATTAATTTCAGGAAAACATGTTCTCTGTTCGTTTATTTTCATCCAACAATTGACAATTGTTGTTGTTGTTACTCGACTCCATGCTTCTCCCACATCTGATTGATCTGTATATGCGATTATTTGCCTTATATTAATTTTCATTTTTTAAGATCATCGGTACATATCATTTCATAAAGAACGTTGCTATAATAGGCTTTAAACGAATTTATGATCCCCATATCTAAAGGTTGAAGAAGTGCTGTTGTATTTTTAGGAAATTTAAGAAATGATAAGTTTGAATATTCTTGTAATTTGTGGCACGGTGCATTATCCATAAGAATCAAAATTTTTCTGTTTTTTTGAGCCATTTCGAAGTTTATATTCTGTAACCATTTATCGAAAATATCAATCGTCATCCAAGCATTTTTTGATGCAGTGTACAAAACCTAAAAATAATCTAATACAACATACTCCATAATCTTCAGTTTTTATATTTTTTAAGCATCTTGGGGATTTGAATTTCCCAATAACAAGAAGCTTTAATTTCTCACCTTCAAGGCTGCAGCATAAAAGAATCAAAACTCGTTCTTTACTTTTTGTTTTACCGAAACAGTCATCATTCGAAGATACAAATGATTTACATAAATTTTTTTTGACAAAAAGGGATGTTTCGTCACAGTTGAAAATATTTTTTTCTCGAATTTATCAAATAAATTGTCGTAATCATTAAAAAAATCTTCGATCTTATCTTTGTCGCACGAGTTCTTTTCTCAGGAAATTACTTTAAACAGTAATTCGTGACATTTTTTAAAACGATCCAACCATCCATTCGATGCTTTAAAATTATCGAAGTTAAGGTTCGATGCAATTTTTTTTGCAACTGTTTTCAGGAGAAATCCTGAAACTGAAATCCCATCTTCTCTCAAATTTTTAAAAACTTCAAAGACTAATCGATCTAATCGATCAATCAATTTGAAAAAGTGCCCCAATAAGCGGGGTTTCGTATTTCAAATTTAAGCTTCTTATTGGTCAAAAAATATACAAAAACTGAGAAATCATTCAAAATAATTTTTATTAAAAAAATCGCCCCAAAAACAGAGGGTGCCCCAAGGCCGGGGTTTTATTGGGCGGGGTCGTACTGTAATTTATAAAAATTATAAACACAATTCAATATTTTTCGAAAATAAAGGTTATATCTAGATTGTGTGGGGGAAAAATTGAGTTTTAGATTAGATTAAGTTTTAGATTTAAAAAAGATTCGAATTTTGCATTTTAGTTTAAATTTATTAAATTCGCCTTTTTCAAATGATCAAACATTTAATTTTAAAGTTTTAAATTAAATAAATTCAATTTTAAATCTTTCTTAATTATTTAAAAGTTTTTTAATTTATGAAATGTAAAAGCTATTAAAATTAAGCCTCAGGACTAATTCATCAACAAAAGGCAGATAAGATTGATTTGAATATTTCTGAGCAACTAGAAAGATAATCTAAATTAATAAAAACCCGATAGTAAAATCTGCAAATAACTTCTAAATCCTTCCAAATAATAACTGAAATTTTCCTGTTTCTCGCATTCATAACAAACTATAAATTCCCGAATAAAATCAAAAAGTTTTCCAAGTGCCGTAGAAATCGGTTCTATGTTCAAAAAGCATCTTAATTATGTGAAATTATTTCAAACCTTGAATACATCTTAGCAACGAAAGAAAAATGAAAATCATGAAGACTGTCAATATCCATTATTCCGTTCAATTCTCCAATGAATTCATTATAAGAAATACAATGTATTTGAGTGTAGAAGTAACCTTTAATCTGTTCAACAAAAATTAGCATTTCGCGATGAATAAGAAAAGCCAATTTATTAGAATCTTCTGAAATATTTGATAACATTTTTCTTAATGTTTTTCTCATTTCATAAAGCTGAAAAATTGATAATTCCAGACGAGTTAAAAACAAAAACGTTTCTGAATACTTTTCTATACAGCCAGCCGTCATGATTATGTTTAATGGCCAAGTAACTTTCCAATTAACTTTAGAAAAATCAATTGCTATAAAAATTTACAAATTAACAAAAATTTACAATAATTTTTGAACATAACATCATCGACAAATGTAAGATTATTATAAATTGGAGAATCCAAGGCAGCAAGGGCAAAAGAAGAAGATAAAAATCGATTTAATAAAAATTTACTCACACTTCCATTATTAGAAGAAATTGATTTATCCGAATACTTTAAAATTAATTAAATGAAAAATACAAGATAGTTATAAATCTTTTTCAAAAAATGCCTGCGAAAATCACTATTTCCAAATAACATTGAGACACGAATGGCTTCAAAATTCTCAAAAAATCTGCAAACGTTAAAAACATAATCAAAAGCCAGTCGATTCAGAAATTTGAATCTACATGTTTAAAGGAATAACTATACTGTGGAATGACAACACTACTCATCCAATTGTCGATATTTACCCTCCCAATAAAATACAAGTTTTCATCATTCTTTCCATGTTTCCTCTCATAATGAGACTTTGATTTTTCCTCACGACCAAAAATACTTGAGGCAAATTTTTTAAAGTCAAAAGAAGGTTTATCCAAATTTTCTACTCGATTTTGAACTTTCCAGTCATCATAAAGTATATTCTCTTCACTTGGTTCAATAGGATCATCCGAAAATTCATCTGTTGTATTAACAATTGATGGATCTTTCCTGAAACTATATAAAAAATATATAACTTTGGAAATCTGTGTGCATACGAATGAAATGTGAACTGATGAATAATATCATCGTCTTTATTTTTCAAATAATAAGTGCATGTTATTTCTTTAGAATTATCAGTCAAGGTTGTGTGACATTCGACTGTTTCGTTAGCTCCGAGCACCATTTCTGATTTAGTATACTCCTCTGGGGGTTCAGAGAGAAAAGGGACATTTTCATGACTAAAATCAACGCTGGATGTTAAAATATTGTTCTCAGCCGCTTTAAATGGTTCAAAATTCATCTCAGGGAAAGTGTGAAGAGCTTCAGCGCGTTTTTTACTTAATGACCGACGTTTAATTTGCCAGTTTCTCTTTTCGATATCCAAATTAACTTGTTCCATCTCTCTTTGGTATAGTTCAATCAACTCTCTCTTAATTTCTTCTGTTATTTCTCTTTCAATTAAATCTGATTGATCTGGAATATTCTTTGATTTGAGTTCTTCTTCAACCCTTCTAACAACGTTATCCTCAATCTGCTGCACAAGTTCAAGACGATATGATTCTTTGAGTTCTTTAATTCTTTCATTGGAGTTTTCCAATGAGCATATCATCTCTTTTCTTCTCCTTCGTGCTTCTCTAATTCTTCGTACTATTGCGGATACTCTTTCCCTTTCCTTTCTCTTTTCATCAGCTTGACTGAAAATAAAGCATTATGAGAACCGTTTTTTAAGTAAATTATCGAATTGACTGTTCAGGTTTTCAAAAAAACGACTAGTTTCGTCTCTTAGCCTGTAACCTTCCTCTTTGGCGAAAAAATCAATTTCAAAGCTCGGGAAAATTGTTTTGCTAAAAAATTCATATTCCATTTGAAACTAAATTAAACTTTAAATATATACAGCGTTGGAAACATCTAATAAAGAAATAATCTTGACACATGTAATAATATTCTTTAAATATTTTTGAAAAATAAATTCCTTTTTGAATGATCCCTTTGACTCGATTGCGTACATCCAAAAATTACGATCAAATAATTATCCATGTAAATGCCAACCTTTTTGTGAATAAAACTGAAAATTGATGGCAGTCAAAAGAGAAGTATTTTCTGGTCTCGATATGGATCTGAGAATAGAACTACCAAATAAAAACAGAACTGACAAATATACTCTAATATGGGAGTATAAACCGTAGTCATGAACACTGAGATAAATCGTGTAAAATGGGGAGTAAAAAATACAAAATTGCAAAATTTTTCTTCCAAAAATTCAATGAACTAAAAAAACTAAAAAATTTAAAAACTGATTGGGGACTTTTCATCACAGAATCTAACGCTTCCTGGAGAAAACTTAAAAATAATTTTCAAAAACACAACCAGGAATATGGCTTAAAAAATTTTTCAAAAATAATTTTTTGAATTGGCCGAGTCGATGACACGTGACGAATAGTCAAATAAAACTTCAAAATTTCAAATTCCTTTTTAAAATTTTGGACTGTTTTTATCAGTGGAGATGGCTCAAATGTTCCCCAATCTTGAACTTCATCCTTTAAACAAGTCGCTGAAATGGTTTCCACAGCAATTGGTTTAAAGTTTGTGCTTAAACGAAACCTGTTCGCCATAATGAGTTTTTCTCCACTATTTTAAAGACCAAATTCTTAACCCAAGCAGTGCGTCCCACGACAAATGTAGTATTTTATTCTTTTTTGTTTCGGGTTTTGAAATAATCGCAATATCTTTGCTTTGATCTCTTCGGTTCCGATCTTCCATCAGAGGTTTAAAAAGGAATGAGAGTTCGTTATTTGATTGAAAATAATAAGATCTAGTGTCCGGCTGATGATTTAAAAGTAAATTAAAACCTCAAAAAATTTCCTTAAAGGCCATTCCGTCACATTCTTTTTATTTTCTTGTTTTATTAAAAGTAAAAAATAGACAACGGTAAGACATTCTGTTTTCTTGTTAGCTACCACATAATAAAATAATTTTATACTTTTTATAAAAATGTTGCTTATTTCTACCACTCTTTGATCAACATATGACAGATACGGCGTTAATCTCCTCATTATGTTTAAAATATCTTTGTCAAAAATAGAAGCAATATCGACTTGAGTTCTTTAATAAGTTATTTTTTAATTTACGCTTTATAGGTTAAAAGTTTTCTGAACAACATTTCTTTGAATTTTACATAATTCTTTTTCTTATTGTATTTATTTCGCACATAATTGTCCACCATTTTATTACACATTGAAAAAAGAAGGTTTTCTGACATTTAGAGTTTATTCTATATTAAAAATCGCTTTAAATTAACATACTTTATAAAATTGACGGCAAAATCTAATGCACTACGTAAAAACTTGTTTGTTTAAATTTCCGGAATTTTATTACTCTAAATTTACTTAAATTTTAAAATAAATTAAAACATTTGTAATATTATATAGTAGACATGTGTTATTTCAAAGAAAAGATTCTATAGACTACTTCAATGGTAAGCCTACTACGGTTATCATGGATTGCATTTCAAATATTTGCCTATACATTTATATTTTGTTTGAATCCTTAGGATACTATTAACAGAGTTTCCATTTAAGGTGCTACCAATAATTGCAGAAGTTGTTTTTGTGGGTAAACCAAGAAAATCCATTAGCTTGATTCTGATTGCTTGTAAGATTCTAAAAACTACTGAAGACTAGTCCCAAACGTGACCTTTGGAGTATCATTTAGGAAGATGCGCGGCCTAATAGATTAATAATTCTGAAAGACATAGCTGTAGTCCCTTGCCTATTTGAAAGATCTTTTAGCTAGTTTCTTTATTTTTTCTGACATCAAAGTTTCTCAGAGAAGGCACACTTCAGTTCTTCCAGCTCACAAGACCCCTATAAAAAAGATGAGTGATTAGCTAACATAATAATTTCAATACTTTTAATCTGATTCGTTTTTAAACCAATAATAACTTAATAGTTAATCAGAAACTAAGCAGATCTCACTCCAGCTCGCTGATATCCACTCTCCTTCTCTTGGAAGAAGAGTCTACTTCCAGCTGCCTCTTACTCCCCACTACCACATCTGATTTAACCATTGCATCTTCTTTAGCATTCATTGGGTCGTCTTCATTTTTGCATGCCATCTCCACATACCAGTTGGAAGCAGAAGCGTATTCTTCACCAGATACCTTCATTCCGTGCTTGTGTTCGATCATCATACTCTCGAGCGTTCTTTTCAGTACAACGGATTGGATGTATGTCCTCGTTCCTGCTTCAATAGATAATTTCTTCATATAATTTTTGAAGCATTTCGAGACAACTCCATCCCATGTCATAACCACAGGAATTATTTTTACTTGACAGCTATACAGAAGCGAAAGCTCACTTGCCAATAGGTCATACTTGTGACACTTTTCAACCTCCACTTGCTTGAGGCGATCCTGTGAAGTAATACCCACTTCAATTAGATTTATTTCGTTTCTGGCTTTGTCGTGGACAAAGATATCTGGCTTGTTATATTCTACTTTTGTTTCGGTGAGGATTGTAGAATCAACCCTGATTTCAACTTTTCCCGTCGACAGTGTTGACTGAACAGAATGTCCCTTCAATCGTCTTGCTTTTTTGAGTCCATACATTCGGAACAAGTTAAGGTGAATACACTTCACAACTTCGTTGTGTCTCCGGAGATAATCACTGTTGAGCATTTTACCACACTGAGTAGCCATGTGGTCAACTTTTAATCTGATAAATTACCTTATACATAAAAGGCCCTTCTGATTTAAAATATCGTTTTGGTACTTAAAATGTCTAACAATCATTTTTTAACATAATACGTGACAAGGCTGTTATTGTTTAATGTAAAAGATTAGATAATAGCATAATTTATTGAAAATTGTACCAATTGTGTCATATTTGTGAAGTGTTTCTACTCCAACTAATTTCAAACAATTATTAAAGTTACACTTAGTATTTATTAAAAAACAGGGTTAGATGCTATAGCTAAGGTAAGTGGCTAAAAAGGTAGTCGAAAGCCTTAGGGTTAGCTCAACAACGCCGCACTGCGTATTGAATGCCAGAAGGTAAACTTAATTGATTGTTAAATTCGCTATTTTGGGGTAAATAAGTATGGCTTGTTATATTTTATTTGTAGTCCACTAGCAATTGTCTGTTTATCCAAGCCCCCATTAACTATAATTTCTGATTTTTCCATTAACTATAATTTCATATATCTTCATTTTCTGATTGTTGAGCATCATTCAATCACATGACACACTATTCGACATGATAATAGCAATTGAAGCATCGATTCATATTTATGGAATAATATTTAACGTAATATGATTCAAACTGTTCAATTTTTAAAATTCTTAAAAAATTAAGCCTCGTTACCTATTTAAATATCTTATAATCAATCATGCTTTCAAAATCTTAATCCTATGAAAATTTTCATACTAAGTGCTCTTAGAAAGCATTAATTAGAGAAAATTAAAAAATCCCAGAAATTCGAATATATTAGATGCTAAGTAAATTTGTCAATTTTAACGAAAAGCCATAGAGAACCAAGCAATACTCAAAATAGTTCCCCCAAAAGGAGCCAAAAATCCAATCTTATAGTATCCAGTGACTGCATAAAGATAGCAAGATCCAGAAAACAGAAAAATTCCAGCAGTAAACAAATATGAAGACTATTAAGAAGTAATTATCAAAAGTACCAAATAATGATTTAATGAAAGAGAAGCGACAACAAGAATTATACTGTGTATCATGTGAATTAAATTTCCAACAGAAAATGCTTTTTTTCGTCTTGGGTCCGGACATCTCTTCTGAAAGACTAAAAGATAAACAGACTTTAATACTATGATGGTCAAATGCTGCTAATAATACTGAAATAGATCCCAATAATGGGCCAATGGTCATCCATACTTTACCAAAGTATTCATAAAATGGCAGCTGCATCATAAAATTTAATAAGGCCAGAATTTATTTAAAATTTAACCACTAATATCAATTAAAATATTATTTTTAATTTTCCAAAAATTAAATTTTATAAATGGAAAGTGAAAAAATGAAGCATAAAATAAAAATATGAATAAATTTCAAATTTATATTTATCTTGCAAATTTAATAACTTTTTCATAAATGTGTTGGAGTATTATGAAAATTTGACCATATTTGGGAGTCTTAGAGTATTTGAGAGTTGTGTCAAAATGAATCCCCAATTTCTCTAGGAGTATGTAATCTCATCTAAATTAACGTCAGAATGTGAATTCCTCTTAATCGAATTAGTAAAAAGTGATTGTGGTTTGATTAATGGTCAATTATAATGATTTGCGTTTTTGGTTAGTGAAATTATTTACTATTATTTTTTAAAGCCTAAAAAATATTTGGAAAGATTAACCCGATAATTATATAATATATAAAAATAAAATAATTTTATTATTTTCATTTATAGAATAATAAAAAAGGTTTATCTAAATCGACATATTGAAAGCGATAACCAAATGTGCGGAATATGGGCTCTTTTTGGTTTTGATGGGGATTTGTCGTCATATTTTGATATTTCAATGAAAATATCCCACCGAGGACCAGACTCGACATGCTTTGAAACAGTCCCTAGACAAAAAAAAGCTTACATGTGCTTTCATCGGTTGGCAGTAGTTGATTCTCTCTACGGGAAGCAGCCAATGAATCTCAATGAATATCCCCACTATCATTTAATATTCAATGGAGAAATATATAACTACAGAAAAGTATTTTCACCTTAATTTGTTATTATTAGCTTGAATCTCAATACGATTTTCAATTCAAAACTAAATGTGATTCTGAAGTCTTAATTCACCTATATGCAAAAGGTGGGATACAAAAATTAGTTGAAAGCCTTGATGGGGAATTTGTTTTTTGTATTTTTGATGCTTTGGAAGGAAAAATATTCATTGGAAGGGACACATTTGGTGTTCGACCAGTTTTTTATTTGTATGATGGAAGTAAATTAGGTGTTTGCTCAGAATTAAAAGGTTATATGTGTCATTAAATCTCTAGGATTGGTTTCACTCAAAAAAGATAAAGCTATTCTTGAACCTTTAAAACCTGGATTTTATCAAGAATATAGTATAGATAAGGAAGGACTAACACGATTTGTTACTTCTGTCAAATTTCATAGTATTGGGGATTTCCCGCTTTATAAGACAATGGATGAGGTAGTCGAAAATTTAGGTTTTATCGATATATTTAACATACAGGAAATGAAATATTGGAAAATATCCGAAATTTACTTCAGTCAGCAGTAGCTAAGAGAATGATGGGAGATAGAGAAATTGGATGTCTTCTTTCTGGAGGACTGGATTCGAGTCTGATTGCAGCTTTAGTGAATGAAGAACTGAAACGGGTTGACAGTTCTGCAAAACTCTATACTTTCACAATCGGAATGAAGGCAAGTCCTGATGTCGAGGCAGCACGGTTGATGGCGAATCATATTGGAAGTTGTCACAAAGAAATTCTCTTTACAGAGGAAGAAGGAATATCCCATTTAGATGAGGTGATTAAATGTATAGAAAGTTATGATGTAACTACGGTGAGGGCGTCTACTGGTTTTTTACTTTTTTGTTAATTTTGTTTTTTAGCAATGTATTTAATAAGCAAATGGATATCCGAAAACTCCAAATGTGCCGTTATTATGTCGGGAGAAGGCTCTGACGAACTATGCCAAGGATATTTATACTTTAAGAATGCCCCATCGGCAGAAGAAGCAGATAAAGAGTCCCGAAGACTGTTAAACGATATTTATTTGTACGACGGACTTAGAGCAGATAGGACCACTGCAAACTCTGGGTAACTTTTTTTGATCTGACGATGAGGTTGGAATTAAGGGTACCTTTTCTTGATCATCGATTTACCGCGTATTATCTATCACTTTCTTCCTCCATCCGACGTGGAAGTGAAAATGACATTGAAAAAAAATTGCTGCGACAGGCTTTTAGTGACCGTGGGCTTTTGCCAGATGAAATTCTTTGGAGGAAAAAAGAAGCATTTAGTGACGGTGTTTCTTCCTTAAGACGATCCTGGTATTCAATGATTCAAGAATATTTGGAAGATAAGGTTTAAAATATTGTCAGTGATTTTAGATTTCAGACGATCAGCTGGCTAAAGCTTCTGAAAAATATCCATTTAACACTCCTTTGACCAAAGAAGCGTTGTATTATAGAGATATTTTTGAAAAATACTACAAAGACAACTCCAGTGTCATTCCGTATCAATGGATGCCTAAATGGTGCTCAGCTACTGATCCATCAGCAAGAGTTCTACAAAATTATTCTCAATGATCATCTTTAACAGTCAATTAACATTTTTTAACATTCTAACGAATATAAAATTTGATTTATTTTCTCAATAGTCCTGCCGCATCTAGTACTCTCTTCATGATTTAGTTGAGTGATGGGTGGCGAGAAAACCTTACAGCATTGTCTTAATCCAAAAGAATGATGTGATCGCTCTGATAGCATCTTTTGGGTCGCCCAGAAGAAATTTTAGGTAATTCGTTTCTGTTATCATTTAATTTCGGGTTCCTCACCTCTTTAGTTCAAAAAGTAACATGGACAAATTTAACTACCCTTACCCAATTTACATACTTTACGGCTTTCAGGGCACCAAATATAAATGCTAGTCAATAGTAAAGAAACTGTCACATATAGGAATACAAGTCTCACTAACATAAAATTTCAAGTCTCTGTCATGGATGCTCAAAATTCATTTTGTGGCAAACATAGTTACCAAAATATAGTCTTCGACGTCGAAAAACTCCGAAATAAATTAAGGCATGATAAAATTAGAATAATCGGGCACAGCATGGGTGAAACAACCGGACTTTTGTACGGCCTCGACTAGGTTAAAATATATAAAATAAGACTTAGGTATATTTTATGGGCAATTTAATGATAGTTGGCATAACTTTGTACCCCCTACTCGATGAAAATGACTTTTTGAAACGTTGTCCACAGTAAGAATGTCAGAGGAATCAGATTTAAGTAATTCATCTTTTATAAATCGAATTTTTCAAAAAACTGATTTACTAATTTCCGTCAGTGTTCAAAAAAATTTTAGGCTCGAGATTTGTGGTCATTTTTGGAGAGTAAAATTATTTTCAAAAAAATAAATTTCAGTTTTTGTAGAACGAAATTCTTAATCTCTAACAACGCAACTGATAAACTGAAATAAACTCAAAAATTGGTCATATCTTTTAAGCCATTTTCATAATACAATTTATTCAAAATAAGCTGTTTTAGGGCTAATTTGCTGCTCAAAAGTTAATCCGATGCTTTTTTTTAAACTCCCAATTTTTGAATTCACTTCAATATAAAAAAATTCAATCTGGACTTTACCAAAAAAGCAAACTTAGGGCAGCATAATCACGTTAAAAAAATTAATTCAAGAAATTTTGACAAAGAAGGTTCTGACGCTTCTACTCGATTTTATCTTTGCGACTTCAACCTTGCCTCTAAAGGCAGCAGACCATGCACTATCAGAGTGTGAGTAGGAAGCAAACAAAACTTATGAAGACTTGGATACTGGAATGATGCTGCAGCCTGTCTATGATAGAGTGGGGACTAGGGATTGCCTTAGCAATTGCTCTTATGCCTCTACGCATCCTGATCACTGATAGTTAAGTATATTGGGGAAAGTTATAAGACACCTTTTTATTATTCTCTTGTTTTTTTTGAGTGGAGAAGCAATCCCCTTTACCTATATTCATCCACCAGAATGATGGCTGATGTCAAATCCTATGCACATTAAAAATGATGTCAAAATTTGGTTTGTCAAATCCGAACGTATAATCTTCACCTCTGTGATTAGCCTCTCAATTAAAAAAATCCCATGCGATGAAAAAACCTATATCGATCATTTAGATCGAAAGTAAAAATTCTCACTTTCTCCGAATCAATACTAAAAATATACGGAGGCAAAATTCGCATTTTTCAAGCTATTTTAGTTAAAGATGGCTATGCCTATATTAAGACAGCCGCTGCTGTTATGATTGGAACTGCATCTGCCGTAATTATTGGGCTTTTTGTATCAGGAAATAATACAGTAAAGCACGGAAATTCTTCTTCACACAAATAAAATGGCTACTCGTTTTACTCCCCCTTGTCTTTATTAATTGCCACAGAAAAGAACCTTAGCAACATACAGCAATTCGCAATTCAGATGGCAAAGCTTTCTTATCTTCCTACTTCAGCACATAAATGAGTTCTTCTAGAATTCATTTAAGGTGTACGCTTGTAAGACTGTTTTCATCTGCATTCCATTCGAAGAAAGAGAAGTCAACGACCCAAAAAAACTCAAAGCGATTGGAGTCAATGAGGCTGCATTTCAAAGCAACAAGGCGACGGAGTTGCTCCATTCCCTGGTTGACTGTGGCTTCATCTATCGCTGCAAAAAGGAGAAGGTCTCTTTCAGAATTCATACAAGTTTTAATGTCTTTTAATAGTTATTGTGCAAAGAATTTTACAATGCTGGATTGCAGGTCATTTGCTCGTCTCCTTCAAGACAAAACTCTCCGACAAAAAAGTTATAGCGGTTAATACCTTTAAATACACTACCTTTGATAAAAATACATTTAACAATCCCGTCTCCTTCCACTTTAAAAACAGGAAACTTGCATTTTTTAGCAATTTCATCAAGGCGGAAAAGAGACAATTGGACGATCTATTTTATAATATCACTACAGTCGGCTTGAGTCATTTCTTAAATGGTGTCCGGCACCTTGACATCGAGGCACTTTTTGAAAAAACTTTTAGGTAATAATGAATGATTTTTTAAAGTGTTTCAGAGTTGAAAAACTCATTTCTAAATCAAGCTGAGTAAACTCGTGCTGAAGATCGGAAAGGAGATCTTTACTGCAAAAACAAGGAGCGATTTGAAATTAGCGATCCTTGCATTATAGCATTATCAGCAACGTGAAAATTTGAGATGATCGGGGGTCAATAAAGACAGTCCACCGTGATCGCGTCGGCAGTGAATCCAACCTGAAATAGTAACAGACTATCCAACATTGAATCTATTATATACGTGAGAGCGGTGGGTTCTTCTATAGTCAAAGGTAATTTGTTATTCCTATTTTTTAAGAGGACAGAAATGAGCTCTTCTAATTGAATTTTAATTGAGTCTCGAGTTTTCATATTTTTAACTTGGACAAGTCTTTTTGAATGCTCTTCATCTACAAGGATGACAGAAAAAGTAGTTCCCAGATCACTAGCAGCTTGAGGGGCTTTTTATATTTTTTGCAGAGGTAAGTTGAGCTGTTGTTTTTCCATGTCGGAGTTCATACAGTGCTTTAATACATACAGATTTAACTTTTTCTATAAAAGGAATGAGACAGACGAAAAGGAATGCATTTTGCCTATTTATTGTTTGTAAGATTAGTTCGATACCAGTGGAATATTCAATACTAGGAAAATCTGGGTAATCCCATTGTAACGTCCTCCCGCACCAATGGTATTTTGTGCACCAAGAACATCATATCTGATTTCAAAAACGGTTCGTTTGTAACAGTCAAGACCGCGAAAGAGCTTGGATTCGATCTTAAAGGGGATGTTTTGTTTCTTCAAGAGGTGGCAAAGGCCATAAAAATGGGTGCGGCTCCCATCATCGAATTCGTCGAGAATGGTAGGAGTTTCGAGGAGGAGTGCTTGCTCTTTAAAGATATATAAAACGACCTGGTTTGATGTGTCATATTCTAATGCCTTTTGATAATCGATGTTTGTCGTCCGGAAATAAGAACATCACTCGAAAGCCCTGGAGATTGTACTCAGGGCTCATGCTTTCCAGTGTTTTTTTGATCACGATTGTCTGAACATATGCACGCGTTGAGTCATGGACTTGTAGAGAGTTTTGGTAGTGCTTGTAAAATTTGGATGTTATTCCATCCCATGTGAGAACCAACGGTACGACATTCACATTTGAATTGTGAATTAACCTCAATTCGCTTCCCAAAAGGTCGTATTTATGTAATTTCTCAACTTCCACATGCTTCAAAGATTGTTGAGAAGTAATCCCAATTTCGATCAGCATAATGATGTCTTAGACAAAAATGTCCGGTTTATTATTATTGACTTTAGTATCCGTCTTTATCGTCGTGTCCACCCGTATTTCGACCATCTTATTAGAGACAGTCTACTGAAGCAGTGGATCTTTAACTTCCTAGACTGCTTTATCCCATATTTTCGGCAGATGTGCAATTTACTAAACAGGACAGCCCAGGGGCGTAACTAGGTCACATATCCACGCCGAATCACAAACAGTCTAATGAATAAGAATGTCCCTAATAGTAGGAAAAGCATAATAATGTTTAAAATTTTTTTAAATCATTGATCCGTTAATATCACACGATCCTCAATGAAAACATCCTAGGTACATAAACTATTTCTACGAAATTTTACACCAAAAAAAATACAAAATAGAGCAAAATTTAATAGATCACTTATTTTTTAGTATTTGTATTGGTTTATCCTTGAATATAAATTTCTTTTTTACGACAAAATGTGTTTTTCCGGAATCACAAGAAATTAAAGCCATGTTAATATCGTCTTCACTGGCTTGTCCAACTAAAATTTTACGACCCATTACAAGGTAAGGAACACCCTTTAAAAGTGAAGAAAAATTACTTACATTTTTGTCTAGAAAAAAATAACAATTACATTTATCCTCAAATTTGACTTGACCCTGTAACTCTAATAAAATTCCGCATTCTTCTGATCTAATTAATGAAATATTTACATAATGACCAACCCATATAATTCGATTTTAACCATCTGAATTTTATTTTGTATATTTAAATTTAAAACATATAAATTTAGAACATTTAAATTAAATCAAATTGAATTAATTTTAATTTTATTTTAATTTAAATTTTTCACCAGCTGCACACTTATTCACGTCTCAATTCAGAATTGATTAAAATGATTAGCTTGCTTGTTCTCTTTCTTGCTTTTGAATTTTTGTGTGGCTGACATCTATGGGCCTCTGGATTTGCGACGTGCTTGTTAATTTATTAAAAAAAATATTTGATTCCAAAAATGTAACTAAAAATTTTATTATACTACTATCATACGTATAAGTAAAATATAAATAAATTATTAATTTTGTAAAGTAATATTAATTTAAATTAATATCGTGTTGTGTATTGTTCTTGTGATTGTTATGTCGTTTCCTAATCGTATTCCGTGTGTACCTCAAATGACATCTTCATACAATACCGGTAATTCTTAATAATAATTATAAACTATCAGGAATTATAAATTTGTAGAATTTTAGCTTTTAATCTTCAGGTTTCATTAGATTTTCATATTTAGATAACTTATAGATTATAATTTCTAATGTTGGCTAACAATTTGTTAGGTTTCCTTCCCTACGGAGTCCCTGCCCCAGTAAACGTTGGGATCTATTGTTTATATTGTAGCCAATGCAAGTACCGTTTATACCTACTCCAGTTCAGCCTTCAGTTGTTCAAACTCCAATTATGACTCCTTCTCCTAATTTCGGCGTTGTCATGTCTCAACCAATGCAGTACGCCGTTCCAAAGGTAGTTTTCATTATTTCATATTCAAGGAAATTCCGTATACTACAACTACTGTCTTTATTGGGAACATTCCAGAATGTTGTCCAGATACTCTTATTAGGCAATTGGCCGAGGTTGGCTGACTCATCTTATTTTTAGAAATGTGGGAATGTGCTTAATTGGAAGAGAACTTATACCAGTGCTGGTAAATTACAAGGTAATTGAGTTTAGTGCTAAATTTTTGAATAGCTTTTGCATTTTGTGACTACAAGCACCCGGAGTCTACTCTTTGTTCTCTCAGACTTCTTAATGGATATGTCATTGCGGGGAAACCCCTTTTGGTAGTCTAGATATACTCATTTAAGGTCAAAGTGAATTCTAAAAGTCGGAATCATTTGGAAGATTACATGAGGCACAAAATGCCCGGAGTCCCCATTCCCAAAGTTGAGTCGAAGCCTCCAATGAATGCAGAAATGGCTGCCGTGAAGGCAGAGTTTGACGCACTCCTCGTAGAATATGCTGGTGTACTTGCAGGAGATCCAATCGCTATTAAAAATATGAGAAAGGTAGACAAACTACTGTAAACTACTAGGACGCAAGGGAAGCAAAGGACGTGTGTTCCCTGGACAAGCATCTCGTTAACAATTGTTGTATATTTCCATTTAGGAGGACAATGACTGTGGATTGAGTTCTGCGTCTAAAAGGTCAAGGAATTCAAGGTTTTTTGTTTTTATTACTACGAACAGTGAGCTTGAGGATGAGGAAGAACAAACTCGGTTGGACAGGGAAGCCCAGGAAAAGGAAAACTCGTATATTAATGTATATATTTACCCGGTCAATCCTGATAGTGTTTGCGGAATTGGGAATCAAGAGAACGGAAGAAGAAGAAAGAATTTGAAAAGGAGGCTGAGCGGATAGAAGAGAGGAATAAGTCGAATGTATTCTAGCCATAACATTCCGTTTATAGATGAAAGATACCAAGCATAAATATGACTTTCTAATGTCTTACAATGACGATCGAGACGACGGAAAATATTACAAGTTGGATATGTATTGTGACTATTTTCAGAGGAAGTCAATTGGCAAGACTAATACATGCACGTGATCGTGAGATTGAGTGGGATAAGAGAGATAGAGAAAGGGAATTAGCTGAAGTGGAAGATATGAGGAGAAGTGTGGTTGAACGAGGAGGAAAACATGTCGAAGAACGTTTAGTACAGGTTTTCCCCAATGATCTACATTTTAAGATCGAGAAGAGAGCTTTTAAACATTTGACAGACAAAGAAGTGGAAGAGGAAATCATTTCTACAACTGAAGACGAAGAGCCTGGCGAAACTGTTGATCTAACTAACAACGAGGAAGAGGACATTGTCCAATTTACTGAAGTTTCCGAAGTTATTGAAGATAAACAAATTGGTTTTACGGCTCTAAAACTAAGTGGATTTAATTTTTTGTGATTTAAGATGCGCAAACGACAACGACGGCCCCAGTTGCCACGTGCTTTGAAGTTCCGTCGGATGCAAAGACAACTCCGGTCCTTTCAACATTTCAAGTGTTTGAAGAGGACGAAGAAGAGGAGGAGGAAGTCCCCGAAGTAAAACCAGAAGTCGTGAAACCAAAATTGGATATGACTGATCATTTCAAATACATTTCTGCTGAGGAGAAGAAGAGGATGATTCGGCAAATTATTGACAAGATACCTACTGATTCTGAATCATTGTTTTCTGTCGAAATTGACTGGACAGTGGTCGATCAGGTATTTTAAAGTTTTAATTTTCCAAGAATCTTGTCGATACTCGCATTCGTAGTTGGGTAAATAAGAAGATTATTGAGTATATCGGAGAGGAAGAACCAAGTTTGAACGACTTTATATGTGAAAAGCTTTTATCTCAGACATCTCCGACAAGTTTGGTTAAAGATATTTGGACGGTGCTTTTTTTGTGAGATATTTAATAGATTTTTGATAACGAGGCAGAAGTTTTTGTGATTAAATTGTGGAGGTTATTGGTATTTGAGACACAGTCCAAGATAGCTGGAATAAATAATAAATGATCTTGTTCTGTTTCTTATAATAATTTTCGCATAGTTGTATTGGTTTATTCAATTATATGGTTATTTAATGTTTTATTACACTTAATGAATTTCTAAATTTTTTTAATCAAAAAGTGATATATACATTTTTGAAGGAATTCGTAACAAATTGTGAAGAGAGCAATAGTTGCGTCCGGATTTCTTTTAATGCTCGAACCATTTGGACCTGTCAGTCGAGGTTGGAAACCTTCTGATTAAATATTATTTTGAAACCAGTAGTTCCAGATCAGCAAAAGTACACAAGCGCGTTTTTCTAAGATCAAATAACTATTATGGTTTAAAAAAATGTAATTGATTATCCTGGCTAATAAACATGTTTGATTTTTCTAAAACCTCAAAATGAATAAATTTTTATTTACATTGTGATTAAAATAATAAAGTAAGAATATATGATTATTTTGAATCACTTGTGTTTTTCAATAAGATTTTTTACAATTTGAATAGATTCGCTGCCAAGCAAAGAGGGATCTTTGATTATAGAGGTATCTTTGGAAAATGTTCGCAATACGCGCATTGAATCTATCAAATATGACAATTAAATACCTTCTCTAGACATTTGGAGGGAGACGTTATCGTTTAACCAGGATTCTATATCATTTATTTTCGAATTATTAGTCATTTTCTGACCTATGAATGACTTGAACATTTTCTCCATAATTAGTCCAAATAATGCATATTTTTGATTAATTAATGAACGGTCATAAATATATTTTAAATATTCAGAATATTCTCTTTTCACAATGTCAGTATTTGAAATAGATTCATCGGGAATCAATTCTTGCAGATATCTTGTATTTAAATTTATATCATTACCTCGTTTTTTCAGTTTTTGATTCGATTTCTGATTTAATTACTTCTAGTTTTGCTTCGTTTTTTAAAATTTCATTCTGGTTACAGGTTAACAAGTCTGACGCTAAACAGATAAATAGTCGACTGTACCTTCTCGTAGTATATTTGCATAGCTCTGTTTGCAGGTACTTGAATTTATTTTTGAGTCTTTGATACACAGGTAAAGTGTATGAATCCAATTCTATAAAATCTTTTCAGATTAATAGACTTTAATTTCATTACGTCTGTGTTTTTCAGATTTTAAATGAATAATATGTCTTTTCCTTTTTCGTTGATCTTCCTCTGAAAAACAAGAAACCGATGGCTAAAAATTACTAAAATAAGAAACCTTAGTAAACAACATTGGATAGCCAGGGTAATTATACTCTTGTTGTCCAATGACATGATTTCTAAATGTTAATTATAATTTATAATTTATGTGGTTAGGCACGCCCAATTGGCATTAATTTATTTACCCGTAACTATAGTTTGGCACAAAATGATTTCTCGAAAAATCTTGTTGATTTTGTGATATTTTTGAAGATGAACAATTTGGATGATTCCAAAGATTAGTAAAATCTCTTTGCGGCGTGTTTTTGTATTTTGTGTCAGACTCGACAGCCTTGTAATTTCCAAAATAATGAGGTTGTTTTGAAAAAAAATCAGTGTCGTCGAATGATGTTCTCGGAAAAAAATAATTTGGTTTCTGTATCCCGTCAATTTCGTCACATAGAGGTAGGTTAATATCTTCGTAGATAGTTGGTGTTTTAGTTTCTGTCAATTGTGATTGCTCGTCCTATCAAATAATTAAGGAATTTATATTCTAACGAATTGATTGCTCTCGTTACATGAAATTTGAACGTTAATTCGTTCACAGAAATACTTTCTCAGTTTGTTATATTCTTTGCGAAACAGAGTTGGTTTCATATTAAGAAAGTTTTGCTCAAAAATAATGCTCTAAGATGATTGTTTTAGATTAACATTTTTTCCATGATGGATGTCATTTAACTTGTCATTAAATTTACATACCAGCGGCTTTTTATTGTAGTAATCTAAAGAAATAAAGAAACATTTAAATATAACTCTGTCGGCACCATTCTCTCCAAATTGCATTATTAAGTCGAATTTTAAGGCATCCTGGAATTGAATAACCAGTAAAATTTCTCCATTTTGAAGAAATCAAGACGCCTCTTCGAATAGAAAGCAAAATACACACAAACCGATAACTACACCACAAAAAGTCAATTAGAGTGTTAAGAGGTACGTCGGGCACATGATAGGGAAAGGAAGATAAACCTCAAAATAAAAATATCAGCTATTACTGGTTGTATTTAAATTGAAGTTGACAAATGTGCTTACCATAAAGTGTCCGCTGTAGACGACCACATTTTGGCCATCATTGTATACTCCATGATTTACAACGCCAAACATATTATTTCAAATATTAATAATAGTGTATTATTAAACGACTTTTACGGTTATCCAAACTATTTAGACAGTTTCAATTCAATGAAATATTATTATAAAAATATTTTAACAATAATTTTTTTTATTAATGGAATTATTAAAAAATCTAGCTATTAAGTACTGGCTCGCAGAATTGAAAGACAATTCCCGCGTAAAACAGCCATCGAGATCCTCTGAATAAGGAATATAAATTCCCTGGGATCTCTGAAGCGATGGGTACACAGACTGCCAAGTTTCTTAAAATGAGCAAGCGTCTTGGCCCCAAAAACACAGGAAGTTTCGACGGCAATTGCCCAAAAGCAAAATCAATCGCGAAAATCCTCGTATTTCGTTAGTTTAGCGAATTCGGCCTTCTCGGCCGACGAACCGGGACGACAAGCCGTGGAATTCAAGGCTTCCTTGGCGAAAGAGTCGCACAGGTGACGTCCCAAACGAGCTGCTTCCCGGATTCAAAAGCGAAAAGTGTACAGCCGTCTGGACGTTTGGCATCTTCAAAGGAAAGGCCAGTCGGTTCCAGAATTGATATTTTAACTATTACAAATTTTAACTCTTTAATTAAAAATCTAAAAAATTAATATCACGTCAAATTTAAACGTAAATTACAAGAGTTGTTCATAAACTGATAATTTCGAGTTTTATTTGTTAAGTTTTTTTAGCAACAAAACAAACTTTTTTAAGTTCAACCTTGAGAAAGATATATATCACGGAATATGTATTAATCTGAACTGTATTCATTTAAAACATTTTCAGAAAAACAATGTAGGGCAGTAAAAAGATCAACTATAGAGACGATGACAATAAAAGCAATACATCTCCTATTGAATATAGTTTTAGTTGCAATAATCATTGTTTTATAATCTAAAAAGTACCCTAAAATGCGTAAATACTAATGTGTAGAACTTATCAAAATGAAAGTTATTTATTTGAAATTATAAATATATGGAGAACATAAAGATCAGTTTACATCTTGAAACAATTAAAAAGTTAATTTCTTTACAAATTCATTATGAATAAAAATCCAGTGCAGCGTGGACAGCAGACTCAAAGAGTTGAGACGTAATAGGCATGTCAAGAATATAAAAAGGGTCCTTTAAGGCAAAATCAACGTAGATCATGTACAACTTGGTCATGAGCTGTTGTATACGAAACGTTATTGGCTGAGATACGACTACAAATTTAAGACTCGTAGTAGTTTGGTAGCAGTGAACTCGAACATTTGGAGACTCAATGACTTGTATTCCGTTTCCCACGTTTTCACCAGCCAATTGACAACTTATGTGGAAAAGTGAATGCATTGTACTCGCCATTATTATTCTTTCGTTGTCAGAGAGTTTCATATTTTTAGCCTGCGAAATCTGACCATTAGACTCCGCTGTTATTGCATGATTCTGTTTTGTATAAATGTT
The DNA here is from genome assembly GCF_006345805.1 of Octopus sinensis. Classification (NCBI taxonomy): domain Eukaryota; kingdom Metazoa; phylum Mollusca; class Cephalopoda; order Octopoda; family Octopodidae; genus Octopus; species Octopus sinensis. Next base: position 140,629 of record NW_021832601.1, on the reverse strand, counting down.
GTTTAAACCTGAATTTTTTCTTTTTGAATTCTCTTATCGTTAGATATGTTGTCAAGTACGTTTTTTTGTGGTTTTTCGTAAAAATAGAGTAGAGATCCGTATTTATTAACAATCATGACAGAAAATATTACAGGCATACCTAGATAGATATTAATTACTCAATTATGTTTTTAATTATTATATTTCAATTGTATAAACTAAACAATTCATAATATAAAATTATATTTTTATGCGGTGCTAAATGCCTAGACATGCACAACCACAAAAAGTTAAATGATTTAAAAATTTAGGCCCAAGGAAATAACATTTGAAATCAAAAACTCCATAGAAACGTCTATAGACTTGTCTATGAATAAAATTTTGATAAGATTCATTTGAATGCACGGAAAAGGTTTCTCACTACTATTGCTTTTAATCAACCACCATAGATGATCTGAATATTGACAAGCAGAAAAAATTCGTCAGAGATCTAACTCTATTGTAAGCCTTTATTGAAAATTTTCTCTGAATACTTCAAAACAGTCAAACAGACGAACCTTACGATTCCCTATGATAAGGGCAGTACTGAACCGTCGCTCCCGCAAGACACGAATCATCTCATACAAGTCTGTGATTACTTAGTTGTGAATGTTTTTTTTGTAGTGATCACTCAGTCTATTAGTTATCATGGGGTGAAATGATAATAAAAAGGCTTTTCACAAATCTGATTCACAGATTTTAATATTGGCCGTCAATAATCAAGTATATGTAATTTCAGAAATAAAATCGTTCTCGAATAGACTATAGCAATTTTGTAGCTGACTAATTAGATCAGCGATTCTCAACCGGGGTGCCGCGAGGTCTGGTTTTAGGTGCCGCAAGATCTTTAATATTTAAAATTGAAAATTATTTATAGTTGTATAATAATATTTTAAACCGTAAGAATCACACTATTGGAGAAAAATTGATATTACCCGCCTGCAAAATTATTGTTAGTAAAATTCTTGAGGAGGAAGCAACCAAACAGATTAATAAGATTCCATTATCGAACAATACTATCAGTCGCCGTCTACAAGACATATCTGAGAATATTGTTATCAGTTGAAGATGACCTCCGCGTATGTTTGTCGCAAATTCGTTCCCGTCTGGAAATTTTGTGTGCATATAAATAAGCACAAGTGTCTCAGTTATTATAATTACTTTTGGTAATTTTTTGTTAAGTTGCTTGAATATATTAATTAAAAAAACATTTCTAATGGATATTGATTTTTTAAGTGCCGGGAGAAAAAAAACCTAGTTTTAGATACCGCGAGCACAAAAAGGTTGGGAAACGCTGAATTAGATGAATGGATTTTAGATGAATTTTAAGATTTTTCCGCATCATTTTTGCATATGTTTATTATTCAAGGAAATTCTTGATTCTCGTGCATATTCTTAAGACAATCGATATCTACAAAAACTAGAAAATAGCTGTCAGAAAATATCATAATCAATTTTAGGAAACTTCTTTGAACTTTTTAAAATTTGAATTGTATGCTAAACAAGTTTATTTTTATAAGTTAGATTAGATATTTGTGTTTACTCCTGTTCAATTTGGTCTAAAAAAGATAGATCAATTAGAAAAATACGAGAGCTGAGAGTCTTAATTAGAGAACTTGCGGAAATAAGACAATTGAAAAACATATTCACGAATAAAGCTTACCCCTCCGGCCTTTGGCCGAGTCGTTTAGGACCAGTGAGATACCGTCCTCTCTTCTACATTCGATCGATGATGAATCTTATTTTTTTATATATCTACAAAAATCTAGAACAATGTTAAAAAACACTATTAAGTCAGTTTTGGTTTACTGTAGAAAAGCTCTGACTGTTGCTTGGCATTAACTGGCCAAATAAAATGTCAAACAAAAATCTATACAAAATATGTAATGCAAGACCATTGAGCCTGGGTATCATTGAATCAAGATGGCATCTACTTGGTCACTCCTTCAAATAAGCCAGATGCCACCTGTCAACATAGCAATGGAAAACTATTTCTGTTTAGAAGTGAATAACTCGTTCTGTGGCACGCATAAACAAAATCAATTAAATAAATTACTTTTGGTTCTTAGAAAGTGCTAATAATAAAGCAGCGAAAACGTTGAGATGATTAACTAGACGATAAAATTGCAAAATAGTTGTTGATGACGGCCGATCTCTTCTAAGATACGTCCTGGAAGCAATTGAGGGAAATTAAATTCTTTATTGCTTTGTATATATAGTCCTCTGACCCGGGTTCATTTCAGGTAGGACTGAATGTATTCCTGTGTCTCTTTCTCTAGTGTAAGGCCTTCGGATCCAAGTGCAGATTCCTTAGGGAACAAAAGGTTGCTGTGGCCTAGTTTTTCTTCTTGTAGATGTGGGGTAGGTAACCGAACGTAAAATCTTTACCTCTGTGATTAGCCCCTCAATTAAAAAAATCCCATGCGATGAAAAAACCTATATCGATCATTCAGATCGAAAGTAAAAATTCTCACTTTCTCCGAATCGATACTAAAAATATAAGGGGGCAAAATTCGCATTCTTCAAGCTATTTTAGTTAAAGATGGCTATGCCTATATTAAGACAGCCGCTGCTGTTATGATTGGAACTGCATCTGCCGTAATTATTGGGCTTTTTGTATCAGGAAATAATACAGTAAAGCACGGAAATTCTTCTTCACACAAATAAAATGGCTACTCGTTTTACTCCCCCTTGTCTTTATTAATTGTCACAGAAAAGAACCTTAGCAACATACAGCAATTCGCAATTCAGATGGCAAAGCTCTCTTATCTTCCTACTTCAGCACATAAAGGAGTTCTTCTAGAATTCATTTTCGCCAAGATCGTTCGATTGAAGGATACTTAAGTGTTTTTACTTTTCAGATTCCTCCTGTTAAAGATCATTGCAACTAGCAGAAGTCACTTTCTCAATACAGGAAGAAAGTACTTCCTATGTTGTCGACTTCGTAATCAGGTTGTTTATCAGGTGGTCTCTTTTAATTTTGTAATAAAAAAATTGCCAAGCCTATGTTACCATCTTATCGTTAAATAGTATGGAGACACTATCTATGACTAAAATCGGCTATCTTAATCTTTTTAACATCAACTTATCAGAAGACTCGTTAGTACAAGCTCCAACTGTTGCTTTGACTTCTTAGATTAGACTAAAATTTCAGGTGTTTTTATAAAGAAAAAAACTGCTATCCTAACCACTTTGGAAAATCTATTGCAGAGTTGCATCGCTTGGAACTTTGTATTTTGCAGGCCTTTTCCTCGTTTTCAATGCGGTATTGAGTTTGTGTTTCTCAAGTTTGATAACTCCTTTTTGACTAACATTAGTAGAAAGTAATTCATTTGCTTGAGTTAGGTTTTTGCTCGCGGGGTTTTGAAAAGCTTCTTCCTGAACAATTGAGGTGGCTTGAACACACTCGGAGAGTCTTCCAGAGGAAGTCTTTCATTCTTTAAATCACTTTTTGGATATCTAACTCAAATCCCAAAGTTTCGAGGTTATTACCAATTAAATGACCGAAAGCTTTAGAGACTTTATTAATATCGATTTCTTGCTCTTTCTTTGGCTCTTGTTGGGCTGCGGAGCCTCTCTTCATTGGGTTACAGTAGCATAACTAAGTGTAAAAGACCTAACAAATAAAACTCGAAAGTGACTTGTAAGTTTGTTAAATACTTTTGATTTCTCTTAATCAAATCCTCTTGAAAATTAAACTTTAATATCCTCGATTTATATCCGAGTAATTTTTTGGGCTCAGTTTCTAGCTCGAGCTCATGGAGCTTCCCAGGAATAACAGAGGAAAAGCACTGAATCATTAATTGCGTTTTTGGGAAAACGATGATATCACGAATATTTTTGCTGTTTTAGTCAGAATCATGATGAGTCTATCGAAGCTGATTGCGACTCAAGGATGCAGAGTGTCCCATATTGAAGGGCTTTGAGAAAAACACTAAACATTCTTTTTAGATCCCTTCACTGATTTTAAGTGCTTTAAAGATTTTTTAATGAGGTAGAGAATCTGAAATTCTTTGAAATCTTCCACCCACTAATAATGATGTGATAGGCTTGTAATTGTATTTTTAGAGGGCTGGATTCGAGAAGTTTGAAATCATTGGGATTGGGGATTGTGAAAGGATGGTGTACGCTTGTAAGACTGTTTTCATCTGCATTCCATTCGAAGAAAGAGAAGTCAACGACCCAAAAAAACTCAAAGCGATTGGAGTCAATGAGGCTGCATTCCAGAGCAACAAGGCGACGGAGTTGCTCCATTCCCTGGTTGACTGTGGCTTCATCTACCGCTGCAAAAATGAGAAGGTCTCTTTCAGAATTCATACAAGTTTCAATGTCTTTTAATAGTTATTGTGCTGGATTGCAGACCATTTGCTCGTCTCCTTCAAGACAAAACTTTCCGACAAAAAAGTTATAGCGGTTAATACCTTTAAATCAGGGGTCGGCAAATCGCGGCCCGCGGGCCAAATTAGGACCCGGAAGATTTAAAAATGGCCCGCGAACAAATTTTATAATACTAAGGGAAATTGGCCTGCCGACAAATTTTTCCAACTAACATGGCCCGCGGGCAAATTTAGTAAAGTACTAGACTTTTAGTAATATAGATTTATACATACATTTTATCTATTATTAAAAATTAAATAAATTTATAAACGTGTTAATAATTTTGTGTGGTGAATTTGAATTCCGAATTGTTCGAAAAGAACTAAAGATCTTCAAACCCGTACGTTTAATCCAGATTGGACTCATGAATATTTCTTTATTGAGGATTATGGAAAACGTATATGCTTAATATGTTTCGAAAAAGTTGCTGTCAAAAAACTTTATAACATCAAGCGACATTATGAAACTCGACATTACGAAAAATTCAGCAAGTTTACAGGAGAATCTCGCTTAAAGGAAATTAAGAGACTCGAACAAAATTACCAAAAGCAAACAACATTTTTTAATAATTTGAGTTGTGAAAAAGATGATATCCACGTACAAGTTACGAAATTTCAAAGATAATTGCGAAACGAATGAAACCATTTTCAGACGGAGAATTTATAAAACAATGCTTAATGGCAGTAGCTGAAAATCTATTTCCTACAAAAAGAAACATTTTTGAATCTATCTGTTTATCTCCAAGAACGGTAACAAGAAGAGTAGAAGAAATGTCATTCGATTTAAATAACTCTTTAAAAAACATTTTTGGGAATTTCAAATATTTTTCTATCGCATTGGATACTAGTACTGACAGAAGAGATATTTCTCAACTTGTCATATTTGTTCGAGGGATAACTGAAGCATACCAAATTTTTGAAGAATTTGTCAAAGTTATTCCAATTATGGGTACAGTGACAGGAACCGACGTTTTCTTGCATTTAATGCAACTTTTAACAGAATTAAATCTTCCACTTTCAAAATTAGTTGGAGTTACAACAGACGGGGCTCCATCTATGGTTGGGAACAAAAAGGGAACTATTACATTACTCCAAAATGAAATGGAAAAATTTGGAATTGAGCACAATTTGGTTAAGATTCACTGTATTGTTCATCAAGAGGCGTTAGTTGCCAAATCAGTCAGGTTACGTGAGACAATGGATGCTGTTGTTAATGCAGTAAATTTTATTTTATCCCGCGGCTTGAATCATCGGCATTTCAGGCAATTTTTAATCGACACTGAAGCAGAATATGGGGATCTTTTATATTTTTGTAATGTCAGATGGCTTAGTAGAGGATCAATGCTCAAAAGGTTTTTTCATATACGGGAAGATGTTATAATTTTTCTTGAAGAAAAGAATTATGATGCTTCATATTTCCGAAATACTGATAATATTTCCAAATTGGCATTTTTTGTAGACATAACTTCACATCTAAATGACTTAAATTTGAAACTGCAGGGAAGTAATAAATTTATACACCAAATGTATGCCGAAATTACTGCTTTTGAAAATAAATTGAAGTTGTGGGAATTACAGTTACAAAAAGGAAACATGACGCATTTTGTGAATTTTCTTTCTACGAATCCGACTGATGTTCCAGAATATGCAAACATAGTTATGGAATTGAGATCAGAATTTTCATCACGTTTTATGGATTTAAGAGTAAAATGCGCATATATAATTTTTTAGGCTCATACAAATCTTTTCAACATTTTTTCAATCCCATTTGATGTTGAAACTGAGACAGTACCAGGGTGTTATCAAATGGAATTACTTGAAATTCAATGCGACAGTACACTTAAATCAAAATATTTTTCTGAAATGGATATTTTGAGCTTCTACAAAAATTTTGTATGTGTCAGAAAATATCCGCAATTAACCGACAATGCTATGAAAATGGCTTGTATATTTGGAAGCACATTTTTATGTGAACAGTTATTCTCTAAAATGAATAATGTAAAAAATTGTCTGAGAACGAGGATTACCGATTCACATCTTAACGATATATTACGTTTAGCAACTAGTCAGATTAATGAGTAAAATAAATTCACTTCTTTATAATCATTTTTAACTGATAAATTTTTATTTCGTAAGAAAGTTGCAAAAAAAACTTGATAAAGAAAGATCGCAATGTGCAAGCGTTGCTTTATTTTTGTGACCGATAAGGATTTTTTCTCGTTTGGCCCGGATCGCATACAAAAATAAAATTTTGGCCCGCGAAGACAAAAATCCTGCCGACCCCTGCTTTAAATACACTACCTTTGATAAAAATACATTTAACAATCCCGTCTCCTTCCACTTTAAAAACAGGAAACTTGCATTTTTTAGCAATTTCATCAAGGCGGAAAAGAGACAATTGGACGATCTATTTTATAATATCACTACAGTCGGCTTGAGTCATTTCTTAAATGGTGTCCGGCACCTTAACATCGAGGCACTTTTTGAAAAAAACTTTTAGGCAATAATGAATGATTTTTTAAAGTGTTTCGGAGTTGAAAAACTCATTTCTAAATCAAGCAGAATAAACTCGTGCTGACGATCGGAAAGAAGATCTTTATTGCAAAAACAAGGAGCGATTTGAAATTAGCGATCCTTGCATTATAGCATTATCAGCAACGTGAAAATTTGAGATGATTGGGGGTCAATAAAGACAGTCCACCGTGATCGCGTCGGCAGTGAATCCAACCTGAAATAGTAACAGACTATCCAACATTGAATTTACAGCGATACAAATAAAAAACGGAACACTCATTTTCTCGATTTTTTTCTATTGAATGATTGATTTATTTTAATAAAAAATCGAATTTCAAGCTATAATCTTAACTTTTGCCTTTTATAAAAATCCAAACGTCAAAGATTTTAATATGTATTTAAACCAAATTTTTTTCAAACAAAATAAAAAAGAGAACAATGGTAGTTCAAAATTTAGTATGACCCCCCTGAGCATTAATTGCGTCTAAAATTCTGTTCCGCATTGTTCAACAAGGGATGTCGCATATTCTATTGAAAGATCATTCCAAATATTTTTTAATTCCTCAAATAGGTCACTCTTTTTTTTAAATTCAGTCCCTTTTATTTTATGTTTCATGAAGGCCCACACGTGCTCGATTGGATTCAAATCGGGACTTTGAGGAAGCCATTGTAATAACTCAATTCGGTGTTCATCAAAAAAATCTTTAGCCACCTTGCATGTGTGCTTTGGATCATTATCTTGCTGATAAATTGGAGACCGGATTCCGGTTTTCTCCAAAAAAGGCAACAAATAGTCCGCCAAGATACTTACATATAAGTTCCCATTCATAATTCCCTTTATCCAAACAAGTTCCGAAAAACATTTCGATGTAAATGCGCCCCAAACCATTACGTTCCCTTTTCCAAACTTTTGTTCACGTTGAATTATTCCGAGATCATCAGAGTTAAGTTTAAATCTTCGTCCTGAGCCTTTTTTTCTCTGGAAGGAATCATTCATGGTGAAGTTTCGAATGACTCTCGAGATGGCACTCAGAGATCTTCCGGTCAAATTTCTTATTTCCCGATATGACTTTCCGACTTTATAATACGTAATAATTTCTGCTTTTTCTTGTAATGTAAGTTGTAAAACCATGTAACAAGAATCAACACGTGTAATAAAATAAAAAGTGGTTTAAAAAACTCTGTAAAAATAGAGAATTTTATTTTGTTCTCTTTTTTATTTTGTTTGGACAAAACTGGATTTAACTACGGTCCGAAATATAAGTTGTTTTTATTTTTTTAAAGGCTAAAGTTATGTTTGTCTTCTAAAAATTCTATTTTTGTTAAAATAAATCAATCTTAATAATAAAATGGTATGGTGTGTGTCTGTCTGTCTGTCTGTCTGTCTGTGTGTGCACACCAACTTCAAATTGGCAATACGATGTCCTCGACTTACATGATGAGGTACTTAAAACCTTCCCCCCCAAAAAAAATTAAAAAAAAATTTTCTGCATTTTGGTTAAAATGAACAACTATAATGTCCTCGACTTACATGATGAAGTCCTTAAAACCTTCCCCCCCAAAAAAAATTAAAAAAAAATTTTCTGCATTTTGGTTAAAATGAACAACTACAATGTCCTCGACTTACATGATGAAGTCCTTAAAACCTTCCCCCCCAAAAAAAATTAAAAAAAAATTTTCTGCATTTTGGTTAAAATGAACAACTACGATGTCCTCGACTTACATGATCAGGTCCTTAAAACCTTCCCGCCAAAAAATCAAAAAATTATTTTCTGCATTTGATTAAAATGAACAACGTTAATGTCCTCGACATTCATAATGAGGTCCATTAAAACCTTCGAGGCAAAAATCTAACGTATTAAGAATATCCTTGATGAAAACGACAGCGAGAATATTAACAATGATGAACTCCCAATTATTCGCGATAAAGAAATTCAATTCATCCTATGATTTTCTCTTTAAAATTAAATGCATATATCATTATCGACCATGAATCAAAATTAAAGCTATTATCATATTTGACTTTGACAGAATGTGCAATTACAGATTGCACGACCTTGAATAGAGTGTGCAATTAACAGATTTTGAAAAACACTTTGATAGTTTTTTTTTTTTTTTTTTTTTTTTTTTTTTTTTTATTTAAATGACAGTTTATAAGGTAAAGAAATCACTAATTAAGAGGCGGAACCGCAGCCGAGAGGAGGATCGAGGAACAGTTCCCCCTTAGAACTGCGAGAGAGATGCGCTCAAAAAGCCACATCAGTTCACGGGGGTCGTTCCTCGCCTTCCCAATGACCTTCCGATCTTCGAGAGGAAACGGAGAGTAGACGGGCCAAGTACACCGGAAGTTTCCACTGACACCGGTTCGAAGATGAAACGGTCCATCAGGGAGGCGTACTTAGATGCCTTCTTCGTCTCCGCCCTCTTGGCTGCTGAGCCAGCCTCGACCGCCGACAAGGAAAGACATGATGATGCGAAAGTATCAGAGCATGTCGCATCCCAGACGATTGCTTTCCCGTTCTTGTAGGGAAAGAGTGAGACCCCGTCAGGTCTCTTACCATCCTCCCTTAGAAGGCCAGGAGGCTCCAGCTGACAGGGAAATCCGGCTGCTTCAAGTGCATGTTTTACTACGGAATTTAATTCAGAATGCCTGGGAATCCGGCCAGGGCTTTTGCGACAGGAAAGTGGATGGAGACCTTTCCGATCTACGACAGAACCACAGCGGCAAGTGTGTGGAAAGCAGATGTCCAGACCAAGTCTAAGAGAAATGCCAATCTGCACACTTTTTGGGTCCAGCAGGGTTCCCGTATTTCCGGAAGGGTATGCGTTGAGCCAAGCGCCACTCCATTCGGAGGATGCGGCCAAAAGACAAGCGCGCCGGTGTTGATCACAGGAGGATAATAGCGAATTGTATAACTGAAGAAACATTGTTTCCGTCCACGCCTTTGTATAGCAGGGATAGCAAGGAATGTCGAAGCCACGGGAAGACCAAACTTCGATACCATGAGAAAGCTCTTGGTCCAGAACGGATTCGGAATGGGGAGAAAGAATCCTAAGGACAAGCGGACTACAGCGGTATGACGAAGAAAGGTAGAAAGGGAGAGCCAAAACAGAAGGAGCTTGCAGACCTAGTCCGCCGTGACGGACTGGCAGGATCGCTTGTTGCCACCCGGCATCATCAAAATTGACATTAGTATTAGCCGAAATTGAGTTTCTTAGCAAAAGATCGAAGTGCTGAAGAGCACAATGATGGCGGTGACAAGGGGCGGACTGTAAGAAAAATTGTAACCGGGGGAAAGCAAGGAAATTTTTGATCAGGAAGAAGGCAGCATGTGCGTCGACTGTTTTAAGTGTGGCTATAGATTCTTGTATTTTTGTGAGCTTAAGCTCCAGGAAGGAAGGGATAGCCGAGGAAAAGATTGGGGAGCCAAGGACAATAAGATCAGAGGATGTAACAGCCTTGATATTAGGGAGAAGCGAATTAAATAATGGATAGATAGATGTGTTAAAATAATTGGGATCATAAGAGATGTTAAAAATCTCAGATTTCGAAGGGTTTATAGACAGGCCAAGGGAAAAAAGTGCGGGGATTATATTGTTAGTTAAAACCACATTAGCACAATCATTAACACAATTTACCACCAATTGACAGCGCAATCAGAAGAATTTGCGTAAAAATATTAACTATTTAGTTAAGTTTTTCGTAAAGATAGAATTTATTTTCGGTATGCCTCTTTTCCTAAACTTTTTTATTATTGAAAAATAATTTTTTAAATAGATAACCGAAGGAGGAAAAACGAAGCTGAAGAAAAAACGGTCAGCTTAAGGCAGAGGTTTCCAAGCTTTTTTTACGCGCCTCCCTTAGAGAAAAAGTACAATCTTGCGCCTCCCTTTATATTCCATAATATAATACAATTATTATTTTATCAAAAACAATTTTTTAAAACAAAAAGTTAATGAGATAATTTTTTTTCCATCTTGGCGCAAAGTTTTTCAAATCTTGGTGTCATCGCAGAGAGTGCTACTCTTAGCTCATTAGTCACTACTAAACGAGTTCGATATTTAGATTTAATTGCAGCTAGTGCAGAAAATCCAGTTTCGCATAAATATGAAGTAGCAAATGGCAACAAAACTTTCATTGCTTTATTCGACAAAATTTCATATTCCGTTCAAATTTCGACTGTGTTTTATGTAGTTTATAACTTTTGTAATTTGCGCAAAAATATCGTTCAGTTCTGGACTCATATTCTTTGAGACAAGTGCTGATCTGTGCAGCATGCAGTGCGTCCGGATAATTTCTGGTGCTCTGTTTTTTACAAGAGCTTGAAGACCAGATTTATTTCCTGACATTGACTGTGCTCCGTCTGTACAAAGTCCAACACAATTGATCCATTCTATGTTATTTTCTTCAAAAAAAGTATCAATTATATTAAAAATTTCATTGGCCGTGCTCCTTCCAGGAAATGGTTTGCAGAATAATAGATCTTCTATTATTGTACTTTCTTCAGCATATCTGACATATGCAATTAAATGTGCATTTTTATTTATGTCAGCTCCCTCATCAACTTGTATAGCAAATTTACAGTTACGTAGTCGAGAAACCAACTGATCACAAAGATCTTCAGATATGTCATCAATTCTTCTAGCGACTGTGTTATCAGCAAGCGGTATTTGCTGTAATTGTTTTGCATAGGATTCGCCAAACATTGCTTCAACCATATCGATAGCTGCTGGCAAAACTAGAGTTTCTCCGATATTGTGCGGTTTCTTGCATTTTGCAATCCTGTAAGAAACTTTGTACGATGCTAGTAAAGCATTTGAAGAGACAGAAACAAGTTTTTTTAACGATTTCGTTTGGTTATCAAACTCTTCTAATTTTCTTTTAAAAAATTCTTCAGACTTATGGACATGTTCAGAATGCATCGTTTCAAAATGTCTTCTTAATTTGCATGGCCTCATACTATCTGCTGCAAGTGTTTTGAGGCAAAGCAAACAGAGGGGTTTTTCCATAGAATCAACAAAGATACGTGTGAATCCTAACAATAAGTAAGATGGAAAGTATTTTCTTGTCTTTGGAGTGGTATTGATTATATTCCAATCATTTTGATTTTTTGAACCATCGTCAAAATCTTTATTATTCGTGAATTTTCTTTTGCAACCACTCAAGAATTTATTCATGTGTTAAAATTATTTAATTGTCTAATAAATTAAATAAATTTTTGAAAAAATATAATTTTTAAATTAATAACTCTTATTATCGGAATATAGTCACGTTTTTTACATAGATATAATTTTCTAAAAAATGTTTCTGAAATACTTTTCGCGCCTCCCTTGACACGAGTCAACGCCTCCCTAGGGAGGCGCGCCTCCCCATTTGGAAACCTCTGGCTTAAGGTAATTAATTAAATCTTTTTTGTGTGTCGCTTTTTTGGCTGCTGCTACTCTGCCTGCCGCATCTCCGGCTGCCCCATTTCCGCCAGTGGTTTGTCTAATCAAGGTCACTAAGCTAAATCTCCGTACTATAAAGGCTCTTAAACATTATCTTAATTGGCTGTTAAAAAATTAGACTGGTTGTTGCCGTGGCGGCAGAGATTTTTTTTGTTTATACTATTTTACAAATTTTTAAAGTTTTTTTTATTTTTTTGTTTTTAAATTATTTATTTTTATTTGTTTTTCTTTATTTTTTTGTTATTTTCTAAAAATTCAACCGGATTGAATTTTTAAACTCCTTAGATCCCTCTGGAATGCCGAATCATCTTTTAAAGTTAAAGATAGGCGTTCCAGTGGTTTTATTACGAAATCTTGCGCCACCTAAATTATGCAACGGAACGGGGTTAGTTCTCAAAAATTTGATGCCTAACGTAATAGAGGCGACGATATTAACAGGTAAGTATAGAGGTGAGGATGTTTATATTCCACGAATTCCGATAATTTCTGATGAATTACCATTTAGATTTAAAAGGCTGCAATTTCCTTTGAGGATGAGTTTTGCAATGACAATAAACAAGGCCCAGGGACAGTCATTAAAGGTAGTTGGGTTATTTTTAGAGAGTGAGTGCTTTTCACATGGACAGCTGTATGTGGGATGCTCGAGGGTAGGCAGAAGAGAAAATTTATTCATATATGCCACGGAAGGACGGACGACAAACATCGTTTATCAACAGGCGATAGAATAGGGTTACATTAAACCAGGTAGTTTTATACATATACATAAACTTATAGTTGTTTGATGAAACAGGCCCTCCGCAGGAGCTAGGTCGCGGTGAGCGAAGCGAGCTGCCGAGCTAGTCATTTAATAAAAAAAATCGAGAAAATGAGTGTTCCGTTTTTTATTTGTATCGCTGTATTAAGTACGTGAGAGAGGTGGTTCTTCTATAGTCAAAGGTCATTTGTTATTCCTATTTTTTAAGAGGACAGAAGTGAGCTCTTCTAATTGAATTTCAATTGAGTCTCGAGTTTTCATATTTTTAACTTGGACAAGTCTTTTTGAATGCTCTTCATCTACAAGGATGAGAGAAAAAGTAGTTCCCAGATCACTAGCAGCTTGAGGGACTTTTTATATTTTTTGCAGAGGTAAGTTGAGCTGTTTTTTTCCATGTCGGAGTTCATACAGTGCTTTAATACATACAGATTTAACTTTTTTTTATAAAAGGAATGAGACAGACGAAAAGGAATGCATTTTGCCTATTTATTGTTTGTAAGATTAGTTCGATACCAGTGGAATATTCAATACTAGGAAAATCTGGGCCGCCGAGCATAACTGTAATCCCATTGTAACGTCCTCCCGCACCAATGGTATTTTGTGCACCAAGAACATCAGATCTGATTTCAAAACGGTTTGTTTGTAACAGTCAAGACCGCGAAAGAGTTTGGATTCGATCTTAAAGGGGATGTTTTGTTTCTTCAAGAGGTGGCAAAGGCCATAAAAATGTGTGCGGCTCTCATCATAGAATTCGTCGAGAATGGTAGGAGTTTCGAGGAGGAGTGCTTGCTCTTTAAAGATATATAAAACGACCTGGTTTGATGTAGTCATATTCTAATACCTGTTGATAATCGATGTTTGTCGTCCGGAAATAAGAACATCACTCGAAAGCCCTGGAAGACTATCCGAACAGATTGCATGTTTTGCCGTTGTAGGTAAGAGTTTGTACTCAGGGCGCATGCTCTCCAGTGTTTTTTTGATCACGATTGTCTGAACATGTGCACGCGTTGAGTCATGGACTTGTAGAGAGTTTTGGTATTGCTTGTAAAATTTGGATGTTATTCCATCCCATGTGAGAACCAACGGTACGAAATTCACATTTGCATTGTGAATTAACCTCAATTCGCTTCCCAAAAGGTCGTATTTATGTAATTTCTCAACTTCCACATGCTTCAAAGATTGTTGAGAAGTAATCCCAACTTTGATCAGCATAATGATGTCTTAGACAAAAATGTCCGGTTTATTATTATTGACTTTAGTATCCGTCTTTATCGTCGTGTCCACCCGTATTTCGACCATCTTATTAGAGACAGTCTACTGAAGCAGTGGATCTTTAACTTCCTAGACTGCTTTATCCCATATTTTCGGCAGATGTGCAATTTACTAAACAGAAGGACAGCCCAGGGGCGTAACTAGGTCACATATTCACGCCGAATCACAAACAGTCTAATGAATAAGAATGTCCCTAATAGTAGGAAAAGCATAATAATGTTTAAAATTTTTCTAAATCATTGATCCGTTAATATCACACGATCCTCAATGAAAACATCCTAGGTACATAAACTATTTCTACGAAATTTTACACCAAAAAAAATACAAAATAGAGCAAAATTTAATAGATCACTTATTTTTTAGTATTTGTATTGGTTTATCCTTGAATATAAATTTCTTTTTTACGACAAAATGTGTTTTTCCGGAATCACAAGAAATTAAAGCCATGTTAATATCGTCTTCACTGGCTTGTCCAACTAAAATTTTACGACCCATTACAAGGTAAGGAACACCCTTTAAAAGTGAAGAAAAATTACTTACATTTTTGTCTAGAAAAAAATAACAATTACATTTATCCTCAAATTTGACTTGACCCTGTAACTCTAATAAAATTCCGCATTCTTCTGATCTAATTAATGAAATATTTACATAATGACCAACCCATATAATTCGATTTTAACCATCTGAATTTTATTTTGTATATTTAAATTTAAAACATATAAATTTAGAACATTTAAATTAAATCAAATTGAATTAATTTTAATTTTATTTTAATTTAAATTTTTCACCAGCTGCACACTTATTCACGTCTCAATTCAGAATTGATTAAAATGATTAGCTTGCTTGTTCTCTTTCTTGCTTTTGAATTTTTGTGTGGCTGACATCTATGGGCCTCTGGATTTGCGACGTGCTTGTTAATTTATTAAAAAAAATATTTGATTCCAAAAATGTAACTAAAAATTTTATTATACTACTATCATACGTATAAGTAAAATATAAATAAATTATTAATTTTGTAAAGTAATATTAATTTAAATTAATATCGTGTTGTGTATTGTTCTTGTGATTGTTATGTCGTTTCCTAATCGTATTCCGTGTGTACCTCAAATGACATCTTCATACAATACCGGTAATTCTTAATAATAATTATAAACTATCAGGAATTATAAATTTGTAGAATTTTAGCTTTTAATCTTCAGGTTTCATTAGATTTTCATATTTAGATAACTTATAGATTATAATTTCTAATGTTGGCTAACAATTTGTTAGGTTTCCTTCCCTACGGAGTCCCTGCCCCAGTAAACGTTGGGATCTATTGTTTATATTGTAGCCAATGCAAGTACCGTTTATACCTACTCCAGTTCAGCCTTCAGTTGTTCAAACTCCAATTATGACTCCTTCTCCTAATTTCGGCGTTGTCATGTCTCAACCAATGCAGTACGCCGTTCCAAAGGTAGTTTTCATTATTTCATATTCAAGGAAATTCCGTATACTACAACTACTGTCTTTATTGGGAACATTCCAGAATGTTGTCCAGATACTCTTATTAGGCAATTGGCCGAGGTTGGCTGACTCATCTTATTTTTAGAAATGTGGGAATGTGCTTAATTGGAAGAGAACTTATACCAGTGCTGGTAAATTACAAGGTAATTGAGTTTAGTGCTAAATTTTTGAATAGCTTTTGCATTTTGTGACTACAAGCACCCGGAGTCTACTCTTTGTTCTCTCAGACTTCTTAATGGATATGTCATTGCGGGGAAACCCCTTTTGGTAGTCTAGATATACTCATTTAAGGTCAAAGTGAATTCTAAAAGTCGGAATCATTTGGAAGATTACATGAGGCACAAAATGCCCGGAGTCCCCATTCCCAAAGTTGAGTCGAAGCCTCCAATGAATGCAGAAATGGCTGCCGTGAAGGCAGAGTTTGACGCACTCCTCGTAGAATATGCTGGTGTACTTGCAGGAGATCCAATCGCTATTAAAAATATGAGAAAGGTAGACAAACTACTGTAAACTACTAGGACGCAAGGGAAGCAAAGGACGTGTGTTCCCTGGACAAGCATCTCGTTAACAATTGTTGTATATTTCCATTTAGGAGGACAATGACTGTGGATTGAGTTCTGCGTCTAAAAGGTCAAGGAATTCAAGGTTTTTTGTTTTTATTACTACGAACAGTGAGCTTGAGGATGAGGAAGAACAAACTCGGTTGGACAGGGAAGCCCAGGAAAAGGAAAACTCGTATATTAATGTATATATTTACCCGGTCAATCCTGATAGTGTTTGCGGAATTGGGAATCAAGAGAACGGAAGAAGAAGAAAGAATTTGAAAAGGAGGCTGAGCGGATAGAAGAGAGGAATAAGTCGAATGTATTCTAGCCATAACATTCCGTTTATAGATGAAAGATACCAAGCATAAATATGACTTTCTAATGTCTTACAATGACGATCGAGACGACGGAAAATATTACAAGTTGGATATGTATTGTGACTATTTTCAGAGGAAGTCAATTGGCAAGACTAATACATGCACGTGATCGTGAGATTGAGTGGGATAAGAGAGATAGAGAAAGGGAATTAGCTGAAGTGGAAGATATGAGGAGAAGTGTGGTTGAACGAGGAGGAAAACATGTCGAAGAACGTTTAGTACAGGTTTTCCCCAATGATCTACATTTTAAGATCGAGAAGAGAGCTTTTAAACATTTGACAGACAAAGAAGTGGAAGAGGAAATCATTTCTACAACTGAAGACGAAGAGCCTGGCGAAACTGTTGATCTAACTAACAACGAGGAAGAGGACATTGTCCAATTTACTGAAGTTTCCGAAGTTATTGAAGATAAACAAATTGGTTTTACGGCTCTAAAACTAAGTGGATTTAATTTTTTGTGATTTAAGATGCGCAAACGACAACGACGGCCCCAGTTGCCACGTGCTTTGAAGTTCCGTCGGATGCAAAGACAACTCCGGTCCTTTCAACATTTCAAGTGTTTGAAGAGGACGAAGAAGAGGAGGAGGAAGTCCCCGAAGTAAAACCAGAAGTCGTGAAACCAAAATTGGATATGACTGATCATTTCAAATACATTTCTGCTGAGGAGAAGAAGAGGATGATTCGGCAAATTATTGACAAGATACCTACTGATTCTGAATCATTGTTTTCTGTCGAAATTGACTGGACAGTGGTCGATCAGGTATTTTAAAGTTTTAATTTTCCAAGAATCTTGTCGATACTCGCATTCGTAGTTGGGTAAATAAGAAGATTATTGAGTATATCGGAGAGGAAGAACCAAGTTTGAACGACTTTATATGTGAAAAGCTTTTATCTCAGACATCTCCGACAAGTTTGGTTAAAGATATTTGGACGGTGCTTTTTTTGTGAGATATTTAATAGATTTTTGATAACGAGGCAGAAGTTTTTGTGATTAAATTGTGGAGGTTATTGGTATTTGAGACACAGTCCAAGATAGCTGGAATAAATAATAAATGATCTTGTTCTGTTTCTTATAATAATTTTCGCATAGTTGTATTGGTTTATTCAATTATATGGTTATTTAATGTTTTATTACACTTAATGAATTTCTAAATTTTTTTAATCAAAAAGTGATATATACATTTTTGAAGGAATTCGTAACAAATTGTGAAGAGAGCAATAGTTGCGTCCGGATTTCTTTTAATGCTCGAACCATTTGGACCTGTCAGTCGAGGTTGGAAACCTTCTGATTAAATATTATTTTGAAACCAGTAGTTCCAGATCAGCAAAAGTACACAAGCGCGTTTTTCTAAGATCAAATAACTATTATGGTTTAAAAAAATGTAATTGATTATCCTGGCTAATAAACATGTTTGATTTTTCTAAAACCTCAAAATGAATAAATTTTTATTTACATTGTGATTAAAATAATAAAGTAAGAATATATGATTATTTTGAATCACTTGTGTTTCTCAATAAGATTTTTTACAATTTGAATAGATTCGCTGCCAAGCAAAGAGGGATCTTTGATTATAGAGGTATCTTTGGAAAATGTTCGCAATACGCGCATTGAATCTATCAAATATGACAATTAAATACCTTCTCTAGACATTTGGAGGGAGACGTTATCGTTTAACCAGGATTCTATATCATTTATTTTCGAATTATTAGTCATTTTCTGACCTATGAATGACTTGAACATTTTCTCCATAATTAGTCCAAATAATGCATATTTTTGATTAATTAATGAACGGTCATAAATATATTTTAAATATTCAGAATATTCTCTTTTCACAATGTCAGTATTTGAAATAGATTCATCGGGAATCAATTCTTGCAGATATCTTGTATTTAAATTTATATCATTACCTCGTTTTTTCAGTTTTTGATTCGATTTCTGATTTAATTACTTCTAGTTTTGCTTCGTTTTTTAAAATTTCATTCTGGTTACAGGTTAACAAGTCTGACGCTAAACAGATAAATAGTCGACTGTACCTTCTCGTAGTATATTTGCATAGCTCTGTTTGCAGGTACTTGAATTTATTTTTGAGTCTTTGATACACAGGTAAAGTGTATGAATCCAATTCTATAAAATCTTTTCAGATTAATAGACTTTAATTTCATTACGTCTGTGTTTTTCAGATTTTAAATGAATAATATGTCTTTTCCTTTTTCGTTGATCTTCCTCTGAAAAACAAGAAACCGATGGCTAAAAATTACTAAAATAAGAAACCTTAGTAAACAACATTGGATAGCCAGGGTAATTATACTCTTGTTGTCCAATGACATGATTTCTAAATGTTAATTATAATTTATAATTTATGTGGTTAGGCACGCCCAATTGGCATTAATTTATTTACCCGTAACTATAGTTTGGCACAAAATGATTTCTCGAAAAATCTTGTTGATTTTGTGATATTTTTGAAGATGAACAATTTGGATGATTCCAAAGATTAGTAAAATCTCTTTGCGGCGTGTTTTTGTATTTTGTGTCAGACTCGACAGCCTTGTAATTTCCAAAATAATGAGGTTGTTTTGAAAAAAAATCAGTGTCGTCGAATGATGTTCTCGGAAAAAAATAATTTGGTTTCTGTATCCCGTCAATTTCGTCACATAGAGGTAGGTTAATATCTTCGTAGATAGTTGGTGTTTTAGTTTCTGTCAATTGTGATTGCTCGTCCTATCAAATAATTAAGGAATTTATATTCTAACGAATTGATTGCTCTCGTTACATGAAATTTGAACGTTAATTCGTTCACAGAAATACTTTCTCAGTTTGTTATATTCTTTGCGAAACAGAGTTGGTTTCATATTAAGAAAGTTTTGCTCAAAAATAATGCTCTAAGATGATTGTTTTAGATTAACATTTTTTCCATGATGGATGTCATTTAACTTGTCATTAAATTTACATACCAGCGGCTTTTTATTGTAGTAATCTAAAGAAATAAAGAAACATTTAAATATAACTCTGTCGGCACCATTCTCTCCAAATTGCATTATTAAGTCGAATTTTAAGGCATCCTGGAATTGAATAACCAGTAAAATTTCTCCATTTTGAAGAAATCAAGACGCCTCTTCGAATAGAAAGCAAAATACACACAAACCGATAACTACACCACAAAAAGTCAATTAGAGTGTTAAGAGGTACGTCGGGCACATGATAGGGAAAGGAAGATAAACCTCAAAATAAAAATATCAGCTATTACTGGTTGTATTTAAATTGAAGTTGACAAATGTGCTTACCATAAAGTGTCCGCTGTAGACGACCACATTTTGGCCATCATTGTATACTCCATGATTTACAACGCCAAACATATTATTTCAAATATTAATAATAGTGTATTATTAAACGACTTTTACGATTATCCAAACTATTTAGACAGTTTCAATTCAATGAAATATTATTATAAAAATATTTTAACAATAATTTTTTTTATTAATGGAATTATTAAAAAATCTAGCTATTAAGTACTGGCTCGCAGGATTGAAAGACAATTCCCGCGTAAAACAGCCATCGAGATCCTCTGAATAAGGAATATAAATTCCCTGGGATCTCTGAAGCGATGGGTACACAGACTGCCAAGTTTCTTAAAATGAGCAAGCGTCTTGGCCCCAAAAACACAGGAAATTTCGACGGCAATTGCCCAAAAGCAAAATCGATCGCAAAAATCCTCGTATTTCGTTAGTTTCGCGAATTCGGCCTTCTTGGCCGACGAACCGAGACGACAAGCCGTGGAATTCAAGGCTTCCTTGGCGAAAGAGTCGGCACAGGTGACGTCCCAAACGAGCTGCTTCCCGGATTCAAAAGCGAAAAGTGTACAGCCGTCTGGACGTTTGGCATCTTCAAGGAAAGGCCAGTCGGTTCCAGAATTGATATTTTAACTATTACAAATTTTAGCTCTTTAATTAAAAATCTAAAAAATTAATATCACGTCAAATTTAAACGTAAATTACAAGAGTTGTTCATAAACTGATAATTTCGAGTTTTATTTGTTAAGTTTTTTTAGCAACAAAACAAACTTTTTTAAGTTCAACCTTGAGAAAGATATATATCACGGAATATGTATTAATCTGAACTGTATTCATTTAAAACATTTTCAGAAAAACAATGTAGGGCAGTAAAAAGATCAACTATAAGACGATGACAATAAAAGCAATACATCTCCTATTGAATATAGTTTTAGTTGCAATAATCATTGTTTTATAATCTAAAAAGTACCCTAAAATGCGTAAATACTAATGTGTAGAACTTATCAAAATGAAAGTTATTTATTTGAAATTATAAATATATGGAGAACATAAAGATCAGTTTACATCTTGAAACAATTAAAAAGTTAATTTCTTTACAAATTCATTATGAATAAAAATCCAGTGCAGCGTGGACAGCAGACTCAAAGAGTTGAGACGTAATAGGCATGTCAAGAATATAAAAAGGGTCCTTTAAGGCAAAATCAACGTAGATCATGTACAACTTGGTCATGAGCTGTTGTATACGAAACGTTATTGGCTGAGATACGACTACAAATTTAAGACTCGTAGTAGTTTGGTAGCAGTGAACTCGAACATTTGGAGACTCAATGACTTGTATTCCGTTTCCCACGTTTTCACCAGCCAATTGACAACTTATGTGGAAAAGTGAATGCATTGTACTTGCCATTATTATTCTTTCGTTGTCAGAGAGTTTCATATTTTTAGCCTGCGAAATCTGACCATTAGACTCCGCTGTTATTGCATGATTCTGTTTTGTATAAATGTTGTTTAAACCTGATTTTTTTCTTTTTGAATTCTCTTATCGTTAGATATGTTGTCAAGTACGTTTTTTTGTGGTTTTTCGTAAAAATAGAGTAGAGATCCGTATTTATTAACAATCATGACAGAAAATATTACAGGCATACCTAGATAGATATTAATTACTCAATTATGTTTTTAATTATTATATTTCAATTGTATAAACTAAACAATTCATAATATAAAATATATTTTTATGCGGTGCTAAATGCCTAGACATGCACAACCACAAAAAGTTAAATGATTTAAAAATTTAGGCCCAAGGAAATAACATTTGAAATCAAAAACTCCATAGAAACGTCTATAGACTTGTCTATGAATAAAATTTTGATAAGATTCATTTGAATGCACGGAAAAGGTTTCTCACTACTATTGCTTTTAATCAACCACCATAGATGATCTGAATATTGACAAGCAGAAAAAATTCGTCAGAGATCTAACTCTATTGTAAGCCTTTATTGAAAATTTTCTCTGAATACTTCAAAACAGTCAAACAGACGAACCTTACGATTCCCTATGATAAGGGCAGTACTGAACCGTCGCTCCCGCAAGACACGAATCATCTCATACAAGTCTGTGATTACTTAGTTGAATGTTTTTTTTGTAGTGATCACTCAGTCTATTAGTTATCATGGGGTGAAATGATAATAAAAAGGCTTTTCACAAATCTGATACACAGATTTTAATATTGGCCGTCAATAATCAAGTATATGTAATTTCAGAAATAAAATCGTTCTCGAATAGACTATAGCAATTTTGTAGCTGACTAATTAGATCAGCGATTCTCAACCGGGGTGCCGCGAGGTCTGGTTTTAGGTGCCGCAAGATCTTTAATATTAAAATTGAAAATTATTTATAGTTGTATAATAATATTTTAAACCGTAAGAATCACACTATTGGAGAAAATTGATATTACCCGCCTGCAAAATTATTGTTAGTAAAATTCTTGGGGAGGAAGCAACCAAACAGATTAATAAGATTCCATTATCGAACAATACTATCAGTCGCCGTCTACAAGACATCTGAGAATATTGTTATCAGTTGAAGATGACCTCCGCGTATGTTTGTCGCAAATTCGTTCCCGTCTGGAATTTTGTGTGCATATAAATAAGCACAAGTGTCTCAGTTATTATAATTACTTTTGGTAATTTTTTGTTAAGTTGCTTGAATATATTAATTAAAAAAACATTTCTAATGGATATTGATTTTTTAAGTGCCAGGAGAAAAAAAACCTAGTTTTAGATACCGCGAGCACAAAAAGGTTGGGAAACGCTGAATTAGATGAATGGATTTTAGATGAATTTTAAGATTTTTCCGCATCATTTTTGCATATGTTTATTATTCAAGGAAATTCTTGATTCTCGTGCATATTCTTAAGACAATCGATATCTACAAAAACTAGAAAATAGCTGTCAGAAAATATCATAATCAATTTTAGGAAACTTCTTTGAACTTTTTAAAATTTGAATTGTATGCTAAACAAGTTTATTTTTATAAGTTAGATTAGATATTTGTGTTTACTCCTGTTCAATTTGTCTAAAAAAGATAGATCAATTAGAAAAATACGAGAGCTGAGAGTCTTAATTAGAGAACTTGCGGAAATAAGACAATTGAAAAACATATTCACGAATAAAGCTTACCCCTCCGGCCTTTGGCCGAGTCGTTTAGGACCAGTGAGATACCGTCCTCTCTTCTACATTCGATCGATGATGAATCTTATTTTTTCTATATCGGCAGCTCGCTTCGCTCACCGCGACTAGCTCCTGCGGAGGGCCTGTTTCATCAAACAACTATAAGTTTATGTAGATGTATAAAACTACCTGGTTATGTACCCTATTCTATCGCCTGTTGATAAACGATGTTTGTCGTCCGTCCTTCCTTGGCATATATGAATAAATTTTCTCTTCTGCCTACCTCGAGCATCCCACATACAGCTGTCCATGTGAAAAGCACTCACTCTCTAAAAATAACCCAACTACCTTTAATGACTGTCCCTGGGCCTTGTTTATTGTCATTGCAAACTTTTTTTTTCATTTTTTGTGGTTTATTTTTTTTTTATATTTAATTTTTTCATTTTTCCTTTGTAATTTCCTTTTTTTTCTTTTTTTTTTTTTTGTGTTTTTACTGGCGGAAATGGGGCAGGGGAGATGCGGCAGGCGGAAATGCGGCAGGCAGAGATGCGGCAGGCAAGAAAGCGACACACAAAAAAGCGACACACAAAAAGATTTAATTAATTACCTTATTAAGCAGACCGTTTTTTCTTCAGCTTCGTTTTTCCTCCTTCGGTTATCTATTTAAAAAATTATTTTTGAATAATAAAAAGTTTAGGAAAAGAGGCATACCGAAAATAAATTCTATCTTTACGAAAAACTTCTTTTCTTAAGGTCGTCTTCCCTCCTTCGGTTATCTATTGAAAAAATTATTTTTGAATAATAAAAAAATTTAGGAAAAGAGGCATACAGCAAATAAATTCTATCTTTACGAAAAAACTTAACTAAATAGCTAACATTTTTACGCAAATTCTTCTGATTGCGCTGTCAATTGGTGGTAAATTGTGTTAATGATTGTGCTAATGTGGTTTCAACTATCAAAGTGTTTTTAAAAATCTGTTAATTGCACACTCTATTCAGGTCGTGCGTCAATTGGTGGTAAATTGTGTTAATGATTGTGCTAATGTGGTTTCAACTATCAAAGTGTTTTTCAAAATCTGTTAATTGCACACTCTATTCAAGGTCGTGCGTCAATTGGTGGTAAATTGTGTTAATGATTGTGCTAATGTGGTTTCAACTATCCAAAGTGGTTTTTCAAAATCTGTTAATTGCACACTCTATTCAAGTCGTGCAATCTGTGATTGCACATTCTGTCAAAGTCAATATGATAATAGCTTTAATTTTGATTCATGGTCGATAATGATATATGCAATTAATTTTAAAGAGAAAACATAGGATGAATTGAATTTCTTTATCGCGAATAATTGGGAGTTCATCATTGTTAATATTCTCGCTGTCGTTTTCATCAAGGATATTTTTAATACGTGAGATTTTTGCCTTGAAGGTTTTAATGGACCTCATCATGAATGTCGAGGACATTCGCGTTGTTCATTTTAATCAAAATGCAGAAAATAATTTTTTGATTTTTTGGGGGAAAGGTTTTAAGGACTTCATCATGTAAGTCGAGGACATTGTAGTTGTTCATTTTAACCAAAATGCAGAAAATTTTTTTTTAATTTGAAAAGCCAATTTATTAGAATCTTCTGAAATATTTGATAACATTTTTCTTAATGTTTTTCTCATTTCATAAAGCTGAAAAATTGATAATTCCAGACGAGTTAAAAACAAAAAACGTTTCTGAATACTTTTCTATACAGCCAGCCGTCATGATTATGTTTAATGCCAAGTAACTTTCCAATTAAATTTAGAAAAATCAATTGCTATAAAAATTTACAAATTAACAAAAATTTACAATAATTTTTGAACATAACATCATCGACAAATGTAAGATTATTATAAATTGGAGAATCCAAGGCAGCAAGGGCAAAAGAAGAAGATAAAAATCGATTTAATAAAAATTACTCACACTTCCATTATTAGAAGAAATTGATTTATCCGAATACTTTAAAATTAATTAAATGAAAAATACAAGATAGTTATAAATCTTTTTCAAAAAATGCCTGCGAAAATCACTATTTCCAAATAACATTGAGACACGAATGGCTTCAAAATTCTCAAAAAATCTGCAAACGTTAAAAACATAATCAAAAGCCAGTCGATTCAGAAATTTGAATCTACATGTTTAAAGGAATAACTATACTGTGGAATGACAACACTACTCATCCAATTGTCGATATTTACCCTCCCAATAAAATACAAGTTTTCATCATTCTTTCCATGTTTCCTCTCATAATGAGACTTTGATTTTTCCTCACGACCAAAAATACTTGAGGCAAATTTTTTAAAGTCAAAAGAAGGTTTATCCAAATTTTCTACTCGATTTTGAACTTTCCAGTCATCATAAAGTATATTCTCTTCACTGGTTCAATAGGATCATCCGAAAATTCATCTGTTGTATTAACAATTGATGGATCTTTCCTGAAACTATATAAAAAATATATAACTTTGGAAATCTGTGTGCATACGAATGAAATGTGAACTGATGAATAATATCATCGTCTTTATTTTTCAAATAATAAGTGCATGTTATTTCTTTAGAATTATCAGTCAAGGTTGTGTGACATTCGACTGTTTCGTTAGCTCCGAGCACCATTTCTGATTTAGTATACTCCTCTGGGGGTTCAGAGAGAAAAGGGACATTTTCATGACTAAAATCAACGCTGGATGTTAAAATATTGTTCTCAGCCGCTTTAAATGATTCAAAATTCATCTCAGGGAAAGTGTGAAGAGCTTCAGCGCGTTTTTTACTTAATGACCGACGTTTAATTTGCCAGTTTCTCTTTTCGATATCCAAATTAACTTGTTCCATCTCTCTTTGGTATAGTTCAATCAACTCTCTCTTAATTTCTTCTGTTATTTCTCTTTCAATTAAATCTGATTGATCTGGAATATTCTTGATTTGAGTTCTTCTTCAACCCTTCTAACAACGTTATCCTCAATCTGCTGCACAAGTTCAAGACGATATGATTCTTTGAGTTCTTTAATTCTTTCATTGGAGTTTTCCAATGAGCATATCATCTCTTTTCTTCTCCTTCGTGCTTCTCTAATTCTTCGTACTATTGCGGATACTCTTTCCCTTTCCTTTCTCTTTTCATCAGCTTGACTGAAAATAAAGCATTATGAGAACCGTTTTTTAAGTAAATTATCGAATTGACTGTTCAGGTTTTCAAAAAAACGACTAGTTTCGTCTCTTAGCCTGTAACCTTCCTCTTTGGCGAAAAAATCAATTTCAAAGCTCGGGAAAATTGTTTTGCTAAAAAATTCATATTCCATTTGAAACTAAATTAAACTTTAAATATATACAGCGTTGGAAACATCTAATAAAGAAATAATCTTGACACATGTAATAATATTCTTTAAATATTTTTGAAAAATAAATTCCTTTTTGAATGATCCCTTTGACTCGATTGCGTACATCCAAAAATTACGATCAAATAATTATCCATGTAAATGCCAACCTTTTTGTGAATAAAACTGAAAATTGATGGCAGTCAAAAGAGAAGTATTTTCTGGTCTCGATATGGATCTGAGAATAGAACTACCAAATAAAAACAGAACTGACAAATATACTCTAATATGGGAGTATAAACCGTAGTCATGAACACTGAGATAAATCGTGTAAAATGGGGAGTAAAAAATACAAAATTGCAAAATTTTTCTTCCAAAAATTCAATGAACTAAAAAAACTAAAAAATTTAAAAACTGATTGGGGACTTTTCATCACAGAATCTAACGCTTCCTGGAGAAAACTTAAAAATAATTTTCAAAAACACAACCAGGAATATGGCTTAAAAAATTTTTCAAAAATAATTTTTTGAATTGGCCGAGTCGATGACACGTGACGAATAGTCAAATAAAACTTCAAAATTTCAAATTCCTTTTTAAAATTTTGGACTGTTTTTATCAGTGGAGATGGCTCAAATGTTCCCCAATCTTGAACTTCATCCTTTAAACAAGTCGCTGAAATGGTTTCCACAGCAATTGGTTTAAAGTTTGTGCTTAAACGAAACCTGTTCGCCATAATGAGTTTTTCTCCACTATTTTAAAGACCAAATTCTTAACCCAAGCAGTGCGTCCCACGACAAATGTAGTATTTTATTCTTTTTTGTTTCGGGTTTTGAAATAATCGCAATATCTTTGCTTTGATCTCTTCGGTTCCGATCTTCCATCAGAGGTTTAAAAAGGAATGAGAGTTCGTTATTTGATTGAAAATAATAAGATCTAGTGTCCGGCTGATGATTTAAAAGTAAATTAAAACCTCAAAAAATTTCCTTAAAGGCCATTCCGTCACATTCTTTTTATTTTCTTGTTTTATTAAAAGTAAAAAATAGACAACGGTAAGACATTCTGTTTTCTTGTTAGCTACCACATAATAAAATAATTTTATACTTTTTATAAAAATGTTGCTTATTTCTACCACTCTTTGATCAACATATGACAGATACGGCGTTAATCTCCTCATTATGTTTAAAATATCTTTGTCAAAAATAGAAGCAATATCGACTTGAGTTCTTTAATAAGTTATTTTTTAATTTACGCTTTATAGGTTAAAAGTTTTCTGAACAACATTTCTTTGAATTTTACATAATTCTTTTTCTTATTGTATTTATTTCGCACACAATTGTCCACCATTTTATTACACATTGAAAAAAGAAGGTTTTCTGACATTTAGAGTTTATTCTATATTAAAAATTGCTTTAAATTAACATACTTTATAAAATTGACGGCAAAATCTAATGCACTACGTAAAAACTTGTTTGTTTAAATTTCCGGAATTTTATTACTCTAAATTTACTTAAATTTTAAAATAAATTAAAACATTTGTAATATTATATAGCAAACAAATGTTATTTCAAAGAAAAGATTCTACAGACTATTTCAATGGTAAGCCCGTTACGGTTCTCATGGATGGCGTTTCAAATATTTGCCTATATTTTGTTTGAATCATTAGGATACTTTTAACAAAGTTTCCATTTAAGGTGCTACCAATAATTGCAGAAGTTGTTTTTGTGGGTAAACCAAGAAAATCCATTAGCTTGATTCTGACAGCTTGTAAGATTCTAAAAACTACTGAAGACTAGTCCCAAACGTGACCTTTGGAGTATCATTTAGGAAGATGAGCGGCCTAATAGATTAATAATTCTGAAAGACATAGCTGTAGTCCCTTGCCTATTTGAAAGATCTTTAGGCCAGCGAGAGTTTAGATGATAAATCTATTTCTAAAATACAAAAAGTAATTAAAATAGCTACGTTTCTTTATTTTTTCTGACATCAAAGTTTCTCAGAGAAGGCACACTTCAGTTCTTCCAGCTCACAAGACCCCTATAAAAAAGATGAGTGATTAGCTAACATAATAATTTCAATACTTTTAATCTGATAAATTACCTTATACATAAAAGGCCCTTCTGATTTAAAATATCGTTTTGGTACTTAAAATGTCTAACAATCATTTTTTAACATAATACGTGACAAGGCTGTTATTGTTTAATGTAAAAGATTAGATAATAGCATAATTTATTGAAAATTGTACCAATTGTGTCATATTTGTGAAGTGTTTCTACTCCAACTAATTTCAAACAATTTATTAAAGTTACACTTAGTATTTATTAAAAAACAGGGTTAGATGCTATAGCTAAGGTAAGTGGCTAAAAAGGTAGTCGAAAGCCTTAGGGTTAGCTCAACAACGCCGCACTGCGTATTGAATGCCAGAAGGTAAACTTAATTGATTGTTAAATTCGCTATTTTGGGGTAAATAAGTATGGCTTGTTATATTTTATTTGTAGTCAACTAGCAATTGTCTGTTTATCCAAGCCCCCATTAACTATAATTTCTGATTTTTCCATTAACTATAATTTCTGATTTTTCCATTAACTATAATTTCTGATTTTTCCATTAACTATAATTTCATATATCTTCATTTTCTGATTGTTGAGCATCATTCAATCACATGACACACTATTCGACATGATAATAGCAATTGAAGCATCGATTCATATTTATGGAATAATATTTAACGTAATATGATTCAAACTGTTCAATTTTTAAAATTCTTAAAAAATTAAGCCTCGTTACCTATTTAAATATCTTATAATCAATCATGCTTTCAAAATCTTAATCCTATGAAAATTTTCATACTAAGTGCTCTTAGAAAGCATTAATTAGAGAAAATTAAAAAATCCCAGAAATTCGAATATATTAGATGCTAAGTAAATTTGTCAATTTTAACGAAAAGCCATAGAGAACCAAGCAATACTCAAAATAGTTCCCCCAAAAGGAGCCAAAAATCCAATCTTATAGTATCCAGTGACTGCATAAAGATAGCAAGATCCAGAAAACAGAAAAATTCCAGCAGTAAACAAATATGAAGACTATTAAGAACTAATTATCAAAAGTACCAAATAATGATTTAATGAAAGAGAAGCGACAACAAGAATTATACTGTGTATCATGTGAATTAAATTTCCAACAGAAAATGCTTTTTTTCGTCTTGGGTCCGGACATCTCTTCTGAAAGACTAAAAGATAAACAGACTTTAATACTATGATGGTCAAATGCTGCTAATAAAACTGAAATAGATCCCAATAATGGGCCAATGGTCATCCATACTTTACCAAAGTATTCATAAAATGGCAGCTGCATCATAAAATTTAATAAGGCCAGAATTTATTTAAAATTTAACCACTAATATCAATTAAAATATTATTTGTAATTTTCCAAAAATTAAATTTTATAAATGGAAAATGAAAAAATGAAGCATAAAATAAATTTATATTTATCTTGCAAATTTAATAACTTTTTCATAAATGTGTTGGAGTATTATGAAAATTTGACTATATTTGGGAGTCTTAGAGTATTTAAGAGTTGTGACAAAATGAATCCCCAATTTCTCTAGGAGTATGTAATCTCATCTAAATTAACGTCAGATTGTGAATTCCTCTTAATCGAATTAGTAAAAAGTGATTGTGGTTTGATTAATGGTCAATTATAATGATTTGCGTTTTTGGTTAGTGAAATTATTTACTATTATTTTTTAAAGCCTAAAAAATATTTGGAAAGATTAACCCGATAATTATATAATATATAAAAATAAAATAATTTTATTATTTTCATTTATAGAATAATAAAAAAGGTTTATCTAAATCGACATATTGAAAGCGATAACCAAATGTGCGGAATATGGGCTCTTTTTGGTTTTGATGGGGATTTGTCGTCATATTTTGATATTTCAATGAAAATATCCCACCGAGGACCAGACTCGACATGCTTTGAAACAGTCCCTAGACAAAAAAAAGCTTACATGTGCTTTCATCGGTTGGCAGTAGTTGATTCTCTCTACGGGAAGCAGCCAATGAATCTCAATGAATATCCCCACTATCATTTAATATTCAATGGAGAAATATATAACTACAGAAAAGTATTTTCACCTTAATTTGTTATTATTAGCTTGAATCTCAATACGATTTTCAATTCAAAACTAAATGTGATTCTGAAGTCTTGATTCACCTATATGCAAAAGGTGGGATACAAAAATTAGTTGAAAGCCTTGATGGGGAATTTGTTTTTTGTATTTTTGATGCTTTGGAAGGAAAAATATTCATTGGAAGGGACACATTTGGTGTTCGACCAGTTTTTTATTTGTATGATGGAAGTAAATTAGGTGTTTGTTCAGAATTAAAAGGTTATATGTGTCATTAAATCTCTAGGATTGGTTTCACTCAAAAAAGATAAAGCTATTCTTGAACCTTTAAAACCTGGATTTTATCAAGAATATAGTATAGATAAGGAAGGACTAACACGATTTGTTACTTCTGTCAAATTTCATAGTATTGGGGATTTCCCGCTTTATAAGACAATGGATGAGGTAGTCGAAAATTTAGGTTTTATCGATATATTTAACATACAGGAAATGAAATATTGGAAAATATCCGAAATTTACTTCAGTCAGCAGTAGCTAAGAGAATGATGGGAGATAGAGAAATTGGATGTCTTCTTTCTGGAGGACTGGATTCGAGTCTGATTGCAGCTTTAGTGAATGAAGAACTGAAACGGGTTGACAGTTCTGCAAAACTCTATACTTTCACAATCGGAATGAAGGCAAGTCCTGATGTCGAGGCAGCACGGTTGATGGCGAATCATATTGGAAGTTGTCACAAAGAAATTCTCTTTACAGAGGAAGAAGGAATATCCCATTTAGATGAGGTGATTAAATGTATAGAAAGTTATGATGTAACTACGGTGAGGGCGTCTACTGGTTTTTTACTTTTTTGTTAATTTTGTTTTTTAGCAATGTATTTAATAAGCAAATGGATATCCGAAAACTCCAAATGTGCCGTTATTATGTCGGGAGAAGGCTCTGACGAACTATGCCAAGGATATTTATACTTTAAGAATGCCCCATCGGCAGAAGAAGCAGATAAAGAGTCCCGAAGACTGTTAAACGATATTTATTTGTACGACGGACTTAGAGCAGATAGGACCACTGCAAACTCTGGGTAACTTTTTTTGATCTGACGATGAGGTTGGAATTAAGGGTACCTTTTCTTGATCATCGATTTACCGCGTATTATCTATCACTTTCTTCCTCCATCCGACGTGGAAGTGAAAATGACATTGAAAAAAAATTGCTGCGACAGGCTTTTAGTGACCGTGGGCTTTTGCCAGATGAAATTCTTTGGAGGAAAAAAGAAGCATTTAGTGACGGTGTTTCTTCCTTAAGACGATCCTGGTATTCAATGATTCAAGAATATTTGGAAGATAAGGTTTAAAATATTGTCAGTGATTTTAGATTTCAGACGATCAGCTGGCTAAAGCTTCTGAAAAATATCCATTTAACACTCCTTTGACCAAAGAAGCGTTGTACTATAGAGATATTTTTGAAAAATATTACAAAGACAACTCCAGTGTCATTCCGTATCAATGGATGCCTAAATGGTGCTCAGCTACTGATCCATCAGCAAGAGTTCTGCAAAATTATTCTCAATGATCATCTTTAACAGTAAATTAACATTTTTTAACATTCTAACGAATATAAAATTTGATTTATTTTCTCAATAGTCCTGCCGCATCTCTCTTCATGATTTAGTTGAGTGATGGGTGGCGAGAAAACCTTACAGCGTTGTCTTAATCCAAAAGAATGATGTGATCGCTCTGATAGCATCTTTTGGGTCGCCCAGAAGAAATTTTAGGTAATTCGTTTCTGTTATCATTTAATTTCGGGTTCCTCACCTCTTTAGTTCAAAAAGTAACATGGACAAATTTAACTACCCTTACCCAATTTACATACTTTACGGCTTTCAGGGCACCAAATATAAATGCTAGTCAATAGTAAAGAAACTGTCACATATAGGAATACAAGTCTCACTAACATAAAATTTCAAGTCTCTGTCATGGATGCTCAAAATTCATTTTGTGGCAAACATAGTTACCAAAATATAGTCTTCGACGTCGAAAAACTCCGAAATAAATTAAGGCATGATAAAATTAGAATAATCGGGCACAGCATGGGTGAAACAACCGGACTTTTGTACGGCCTCGACTAGGTTAAAATATATAAAATAAGACTTAGGTATATTTTATGGGCAATTTAATGATAGTTGGCATAACTTTGTACCCCCTACTCGATGAAAATGACTTTTTGAAACGTTGTCCACAGTAAGAATGTCAGAGGAATCAGATTTAAGTAATTCATCTTTTATAAATCGAATTTTTCAAAAAACTGATTTACTAATTTCCGTCAGTGTTCAAAAAAATTTAGGCTCGAGATTTGTGGTCATTTTTGGAGAGTAAAATTATTTTCAAAAAAATAAATTTCAGTTTTTGTAGAACGAAATTCTTAATCTCTAACAACGCAACTGATAAACTGAAATAAACTCAAAAATTGGTCATATCTTTTAAGCCATTTTCATAATACAATTTATTCAAAATAAGCTGCTCTAGGGCTGATTTGCTGCTCAAAAGTTAATCCGATGATTTTGTTAAACTCCCAATTTTTGAATTCACTTCAATATAAAAAATTCAATCTGGACTTTACCAAAAAACCAAACTTAGGGCAGCATAATCACTTTAAAAGAATTAATTTAGGAAATTTTGACAAAGAAGGTTCTGACGCTTCTACTGGATTTTATCTTTGCGACTTCAACCTTGCCTCTAAAGGCAGCAGACCATGCACTATCAGAGTGTGAGTAGGAAACAAACAAAACTTATGAAAACTTGGATACTGGAATGATGCTGCAGCCTGTCTATGATAGAGTGGGGATTAGGGATTGCCTTAGCAATTGCTCTTATGCCTCTACGCATCCTGATCACTGATAGTTAAGTATATTGGGGAAAGTTATAAGACACCTTTTTATTATTCTCTTGTCTTTTAAGTGGAGAAGCAATCCTCTTTACCTATATTTATCCACCAGAATGATGGCTGATGTCAAATCCTATGCACATTAAAAATGATGTCAAAATTTGGTTTGTCAAATCCGAACGTATAATCTTCACCTCTGAGATTAGCCCCTCAATTAAAAAAATCCCATGCGATGAAAAAACCTATATCGATCATTCAGATCGAAAGTAAAAATTCTCACTTTCTCCGAATCGATACTAAAAATATACGGGGGCAAAATTCGCATTCTTCAAGCTATTTTAGTTAAAGATGGCTGTGCCTATATTAAAACAGCCGCTGCTGTTATGATTGGAACTGCATCTGCCGTAATTATTGGGCTTTTTGTATCAGGAAATAATACAGTAAAGCACGGAAATTCTTCTTCACACAAATAAAATGGCTACTCGTTTTACTCCCCCTTGTCTTTATTAATTGCCACAGAAAATAGCCTTAGCAACATACAGCAATTCGCAATTCAGATGGCAAAGCTCTCTTATCTTCCTACTTCAGCACATAAAGGAGTTCTTCTAGAATTCATTTTCGCCAAGATCGTTCGATTGAAGGATACTTAAGTGTTTTTACTTTTCAGATTCCTCCTGTTAAAGATCATTGGAACTAGCAGAAGTCACTTTCTCAATACAGGAAGAAAGTACTTCCTATGTTGTCGACTTCGTAATCAGGTTGTTTATCAGGTGGTCTCTTTTAATTTTGTAATAAAAAAATTGCCAAGCCTATGTTACCATCTTATCGTTAAATAGTATGGAGACACTATCTATGACTAAAATCGGCTATCTTAATCTTTTTAACATCAACTTATCAGAAGACTCGTTAGTACAAGCTCCAACTGTTGCTTTGACTTCTTAGATTAGACTAAAATTTCAGGTGTTTTTATAAAGAAAAAAACTGCTATCCTAACCACTTTGGAAAATCTATTGCAGAGTTGCATCGCTTGGAACTTTGTATTTTGCAGGCCTTTTCCTCGTTTTCAATGCGGTATTGAGTTTGTGTTTCTCAAGTTTGATAACTCCTTTTTGACTAACATTAGTAGAAAGTAATTCATTTGCTTGAGTTAGGTTTTTGCTCGCGGGGTTTTGAAAAGCTTCTTCCTGAACAATTGAGGTGGCTTGAACACACTCGGAGAGTCTTCCAGAGGAAGTCTTTCATTCTTTAAATCACTTTTTGGATATCTAACTCAAATCCCAAAGTTTCGAGGTTATTACCAATTAAATGACCGAAAGCTTTAGAGACTTTATTAATATCGATTTCTTGCTCTTTCTTTGGCTCTTGTTGGGCTGCGGAGCCTCTCTTCATTGGGTTACAGTAGCATAACTAAGTGTAAAAGACCTAACAAATAAAACTCGAAAGTGACTTGTAAGTTTGTTAAATACTTTTGATTTCTCTTAATCAAATCCTCTTGAAAATTAAACTTTAATATCCTCGATTTATATCCGAGTAATTTTTTGGGCTCAGTTTCTAGCTCGAGCTCATGGAGCTTCCCAGGAATAACAGAGGAAAAGCACTGAATCATTAATTGCGTTTTTGGGAAAACGATGATATCACGAATATTTTTGCTGTTTTAGTCAGAATCATGATGAGTCTATCGAAGCTGATTGCGACTCAAGGATGCAGAGTGTCCCATATTGAAGGGCTTTGAGAAAAACACTAAACATTCTTTTTAGATCCCTTCACTGATTTTAAGTGCTTTAAAGATTTTTTAATGAGGTAGAGAATCTGAAATTCTTTGAAATCTTCCACCCACTAATAATGATGTGATAGGCTTGTAATTGTATTTTTAGAGGGCTGGATTCGAGAAGTTTGAAATCATTGGGATTGGGGATTGTGAAAGGATGGTGTACGCTTGTAAGACTGTTTTCATCTGCATTCCATTCGAAGAAAGAGAAGTCAACGACCCAAAAAAACTCAAAGCGATTGGAGTCAATGAGGCTGCATTCCAGAGCAACAAGGCGACGGAGTTGCTCCATTCCCTGGTTGACTGTGGCTTCATCTACCGCTGCAAAAATGAGAAGGTCTCTTTCAGAATTCATACAAGTTTCAATGTCTTTTAATAGTTATTGTGCTGGATTGCAGACCATTTGCTCGTCTCCTTCAAGACAAAACTTTCCGACAAAAAAGTTATAGCGGTTAATACCTTTAAATCAGGGGTCGGCAAATCGCGGCCCGCGGGCCAAATTAGGACCAGGAAGATTTAAAAATGGCCCGCGAACAAATACTAAGGGAAATTGGCCTGCCGACAAATTTTTCCAACTAACATGGCCCGCGGGCAAATTTAGTAAAGTACTAGACTTTTAGTAATATAGATTTATACATACATTTTATCTATTATTAAAAATTAAATAAATTTATAAACGTGTTAATAATTTTGTGTGGTGAATTTGAATTCCGAATTGTTCGAAAAGAACTAAAGATCTTCAAACCCGTACGTTTAATCCAGATTGGACTCATGAATATTTCTTTATTGAGGATTATGGAAAACGTATATGCTTAATATGTTTCGAAAAAGTTGCTGTCAAAAAACTTTATAACATCAAGCGACATTATGAAACTCGACATTACGAAAAATTCAGCAAGTTTACAGGAGAATCTCGCTTAAAGGAAATTAAGAGACTCGAACAAAATTACCAAAAGCAAACAACATTTTTTAATAATTTGAGTTGTGAAAAAGATGATATCCACGTACAAGTTACGAAATTTCAAAGATAATTGCGAAACGAATGAAACCATTTTCAGACGGAGAATTTATAAAACAATGCTTAATGGCAGTAGCTGAAAATCTATTTCCTACAAAAAGAAACATTTTTGAATCTATCTGTTTATCTCCAAGAACGGTAACAAGAAGAGTAGAAGAAATGTCATTCGATTTAAATAACTCTTTAAAAAACATTTTTGGGAATTTCAAATATTTTTCTATCGCATTGGATACTAGTACTGACAGAAGAGATATTTCTCAACTTGTCATATTTGTTCGAGGGATAACTGAAGCATACCAAATTTTTGAAGAATTTGTCAAAGTTATTCCAATTATGGGTACAGTGACAGGAACCGACGTTTTCTTGCATTTAATGCAACTTTTAACAGAATTAAATCTTCCACTTTCAAAATTAGTTGGAGTTACAACAGACGGGGCTCCATCTATGGTTGGGAACAAAAAGGGAACTATTACATTACTCCAAAATGAAATGGAAAAATTTGGAATTGAGCACAATTTGGTTAAGATTCACTGTATTGTTCATCAAGAGGCGTTAGTTGCCAAATCAGTCAGGTTACGTGAGACAATGGATGCTGTTGTTAATGCAGTAAATTTTATTTTATCCCGCGGCTTGAATCATCGGCATTTCAGGCAATTTTTAATCGACACTGAAGCAGAATATGGGGATCTTTTATATTTTTGTAATGTCAGATGGCTTAGTAGAGGATCAATGCTCAAAAGGTTTTTTCATATACGGGAAGATGTTATAATTTTTCTTGAAGAAAAGAATTATGATGCTTCATATTTCCGAAATACTGATAATATTTCCAAATTGGCATTTTTTGTAGACATAACTTCACATCTAAATGACTTAAATTTGAAACTGCAGGGAAGTAATAAATTTATACACCAAATGTATGCCGAAATTACTGCTTTTGAAAATAAATTGAAGTTGTGGGAATTACAGTTACAAAAAGGAAACATGACGCATTTTGTGAATTTTCTTTCTACGAATCCGACTGATGTTCCGGAATATGCAAACATAGTTATGGAATTGAGATCAGAATTTTCATCACGTTTTATGGATTTAAGAGTAAAATGCGCATATATAATTTTTTAGGCTCATACAAATCTTTTCAACATTTTTTCAATCCCATTTGATGTTGAAACTGAGACAGTACCAGGGTGTTATCAAATGGAATTACTTGAAATTCAATGCGACAGTACACTTAAATCAAAATATTTTTCTGAAATGGATATTTTGAGCTTCTACAAAAATTTTGTATGTGTCAGAAAATATCCGCAATTAACCGACAATGCTATGAAAATGGCTTGTATATTTGGAAGCACATTTTTATGTGAACAGTTATTCTCTAAAATGAATAATGTAAAAAATTGTCTGAGAACGAGGATTACCGATTCACATCTTAACGATATATTACGTTTAGCAACTAGTCAGATTAATGAGTAAAATAAATTCACTTCTTTATAATCATTTTTAACTGATAAATTTTTATTTCGTAAGAAAGTTGCAAAAAAAACTTGATAAAGAAAGATCGCAATGTGCAAGCGTTGCTTTATTTTTGTGACCGATAAGGATTTTTTCTCGTTTGGCCCGGATCGCATACAAAAATAAAATTTTGGCCCGCGAAGACAAAAATCCTGCCGACCCCTGCTTTAAATACACTACCTTTGATAAAAATACATTTAACAATCCCGTCTCCTTCCACTTTAAAAACAGGAAACTTGCATTTTTTAGCAATTTCATCAAGGCGGAAAAGAGACAATTGGACGATCTATTTTATAATATCACTACAGTCGGCTTGAGTCATTTCTTAAATGGTGTCCGGCACCTTAACATCGAGGCACTTTTTGAAAAAAACTTTTAGGCAATAATGAATGATTTTTTAAAGTGTTTCGGAGTTGAAAAACTCATTTCTAAATCAAGCAGAATAAACTCGTGCTGACGATCGGAAAGAAGATCTTTATTGCAAAAACAAGGAGCGATTTGAAATTAGCGATCCTTGCATTATAGCATTATCAGCAACGTGAAAATTTGAGATGATTGGGGGTCAATAAAGACAGTCCACCGTGATCGCGTCGGCAGTGAATCCAACCTGAAATAGTAACAGACTATCCAACATTGAATTTACAGCGATACAAATAAAAAACGGAACACTCATTTTCTCGATTTTTTTCTATTGAATGATTGATTTATTTTAATAAAAAATCGAATTTCAAGCTATAATCTTAACTTTTGCCTTTTATAAAAATCCAAACGTCAAAGATTTTAATATGTATTTAAACCAAATTTTTTTCAAACAAAATAAAAAAGAGAACAATGGTAGTTCAAAATTTAGTATGACCCCCCTGAGCATTAATTGCGTCTAAAATTCTGTTCCGCATTGTTCAACAAGGGATGTCGCATATTCTATTGAAAGATCATTCCAAATATTTTTTAATTCCTCAAATAGGTCACTCTTTTTTTTAAATTCAGTCCCTTTTATTTTATGTTTCATGAAGGCCCACACGTGCTCGATTGGATTCAAATCGGGACTTTGAGGAAGCCATTGTAATAACTCAATTCGGTGTTCATCAAAAAAATCTTTAGCCACCTTGCATGTGTGCTTTGGATCATTATCTTGCTGATAAATTGGAGACCGGATTCCGGTTTTCTCCAAAAAAGGCAACAAATAGTCCGCCAAGATACTTACATATAAGTTCCCATTCATAATTCCCTTTATCCAAACAAGTTCCGAAAAACATTTCGATGTAAATGCGCCCCAAACCATTACGTTCCCTTTTCCAAACTTTTGTTCACGTTGAATTATTCCGAGATCATCAGAGTTAAGTTTAAATCTTCGTCCTGAGCCTTTTTTTCTCTGGAAGGAATCATTCATGGTGAAGTTTCGAATGACTCTCGAGATGGCACTCAGAGATCTTCCGGTCAAATTTCTTATTTCCCGATATGACTTTCCGACTTTATAATACGTAATAATTTCTGCTTTTTCTTGTAATGTAAGTTGTAAAACCATGTAACAAGAATCAACACGTGTAATAAAATAAAAAGTGGTTTAAAAAACTCTGTAAAAATAGAGAATTTTATTTTGTTCTCTTTTTTATTTTGTTTGGACAAAACTGGATTTAACTACGGTCCGAAATATAAGTTGTTTTTATTTTTTTAAAGGCTAAAGTTATGTTTGTCTTCTAAAAATTCTATTTTTGTTAAAATAAATCAATCTTAATAATAAAATGGTATGGTGTGTGTCTGTCTGTCTGTCTGTCTGTCTGTGTGTGCACACCAACTTCAAATTGGCAATACGATGTCCTCGACTTACATGATGAGGTACTTAAAACCTTCCCCCCCAAAAAAAATTAAAAAAAAATTTTCTGCATTTTGGTTAAAATGAACAACTATAATGTCCTCGACTTACATGATGAAGTCCTTAAAACCTTCCCCCCCAAAAAAAATTAAAAAAAAATTTTCTGCATTTTGGTTAAAATGAACAACTACAATGTCCTCGACTTACATGATGAAGTCCTTAAAACCTTCCCCCCCAAAAAAAATTAAAAAAAAATTTTCTGCATTTTGGTTAAAATGAACAACTACGATGTCCTCGACTTACATGATCAGGTCCTTAAAACCTTCCCGCCAAAAAATCAAAAAATTATTTTCTGCATTTGATTAAAATGAACAACGTTAATGTCCTCGACATTCATAATGAGGTCCATTAAAACCTTCGAGGCAAAAATCTAACGTATTAAGAATATCCTTGATGAAAACGACAGCGAGAATATTAACAATGATGAACTCCCAATTATTCGCGATAAAGAAATTCAATTCATCCTATGATTTTCTCTTTAAAATTAAATGCATATATCATTATCGACCATGAATCAAAATTAAAGCTATTATCATATTTGACTTTGACAGAATGTGCAATTACAGATTGCACGACCTTGAATAGAGTGTGCAATTAACAGATTTTGAAAAACACTTTGATAGTTTTTTTTTTTTTTTTTTTTTTTTTTTTTTTTTTATTTAAATGACAGTTTATAAGGTAAAGAAATCACTAATTAAGAGGCGGAACCGCAGCCGAGAGGAGGATCGAGGAACAGTTCCCCCTTAGAACTGCGAGAGAGATGCGCTCAAAAAGCCACATCAGTTCACGGGGGTCGTTCCTCGCCTTCCCAATGACCTTCCGATCTTCGAGAGGAAACGGAGAGTAGACGGGCCAAGTACACCGGAAGTTTCCACTGACACCGGTTCGAAGATGAAACGGTCCATCAGGGAGGCGTACTTAGATGCCTTCTTCGTCTCCGCCCTCTTGGCTGCTGAGCCAGCCTCGACCGCCGACAAGGAAAGACATGATGATGCGAAAGTATCAGAGCATGTCGCATCCCAGACGATTGCTTTCCCGTTCTTGTAGGGAAAGAGTGAGACCCCGTCAGGTCTCTTACCATCCTCCCTTAGAAGGCCAGGAGGCTCCAGCTGACAGGGAAATCCGGCTGCTTCAAGTGCATGTTTTACTACGGAATTTAATTCAGAATGCCTGGGAATCCGGCCAGGGCTTTTGCGACAGGAAAGTGGATGGAGACCTTTCCGATCTACGACAGAACCACAGCGGCAAGTGTGTGGAAAGCAGATGTCCAGACCAAGTCTAAGAGAAATGCCAATCTGCACACTTTTTGGGTCCAGCAGGGTTCCCGTATTTCCGGAAGGGTATGCGTTGAGCCAAGCGCCACTCCATTCGGAGGATGCGGCCAAAAGACAAGCGCGCCGGTGTTGATCACAGGAGGATAATAGCGAATTGTATAACTGAAGAAACATTGTTTCCGTCCACGCCTTTGTATAGCAGGGATAGCAAGGAATGTCGAAGCCACGGGAAGACCAAACTTCGATACCATGAGAAAGCTCTTGGTCCAGAACGGATTCGGAATGGGGAGAAAGAATCCTAAGGACAAGCGGACTACAGCGGTATGACGAAGAAAGGTAGAAAGGGAGAGCCAAAACAGAAGGAGCTTGCAGACCTAGTCCGCCGTGACGGACTGGCAGGATCGCTTGTTGCCACCCGGCATCATCAAAATTGACATTAGTATTAGCCGAAATTGAGTTTCTTAGCAAAAGATCGAAGTGCTGAAGAGCACAATGATGGCGGTGACAAGGGGCGGACTGTAAGAAAAATTGTAACCGGGGGAAAGCAAGGAAATTTTTGATCAGGAAGAAGGCAGCATGTGCGTCGACTGTTTTAAGTGTGGCTATAGATTCTTGTATTTTTGTGAGCTTAAGCTCCAGGAAGGAAGGGATAGCCGAGGAAAAGATTGGGGAGCCAAGGACAATAAGATCAGAGGATGTAACAGCCTTGATATTAGGGAGAAGCGAATTAAATAATGGATAGATAGATGTGTTAAAATAATTGGGATCATAAGAGATGTTAAAAATCTCAGATTTCGAAGGGTTTATAGACAGGCCAAGGGAAAAAAGTGCGGGGATTATATTGTTAGTTAAAACCACATTAGCACAATCATTAACACAATTTACCACCAATTGACAGCGCAATCAGAAGAATTTGCGTAAAAATATTAACTATTTAGTTAAGTTTTTCGTAAAGATAGAATTTATTTTCGGTATGCCTCTTTTCCTAAACTTTTTTATTATTGAAAAATAATTTTTTAAATAGATAACCGAAGGAGGAAAAACGAAGCTGAAGAAAAAACGGTCAGCTTAAGGCAGAGGTTTCCAAGCTTTTTTTACGCGCCTCCCTTAGAGAAAAAGTACAATCTTGCGCCTCCCTTTATATTCCATAATATAATACAATTATTATTTTATCAAAAACAATTTTTTAAAACAAAAAGTTAATGAGATAATTTTTTTTCCATCTTGGCGCAAAGTTTTTCAAATCTTGGTGTCATCGCAGAGAGTGCTACTCTTAGCTCATTAGTCACTACTAAACGAGTTCGATATTTAGATTTAATTGCAGCTAGTGCAGAAAATCCAGTTTCGCATAAATATGAAGTAGCAAATGGCAACAAAACTTTCATTGCTTTATTCGACAAAATTTCATATTCCGTTCAAATTTCGACTGTGTTTTATGTAGTTTATAACTTTTGTAATTTGCGCAAAAATATCGTTCAGTTCTGGACTCATATTCTTTGAGACAAGTGCTGATCTGTGCAGCATGCAGTGCGTCCGGATAATTTCTGGTGCTCTGTTTTTTACAAGAGCTTGAAGACCAGATTTATTTCCTGACATTGACTGTGCTCCGTCTGTACAAAGTCCAACACAATTGATCCATTCTATGTTATTTTCTTCAAAAAAAGTATCAATTATATTAAAAATTTCATTGGCCGTGCTCCTTCCAGGAAATGGTTTGCAGAATAATAGATCTTCTATTATTGTACTTTCTTCAGCATATCTGACATATGCAATTAAATGTGCATTTTTATTTATGTCAGCTCCCTCATCAACTTGTATAGCAAATTTACAGTTACGTAGTCGAGAAACCAACTGATCACAAAGATCTTCAGATATGTCATCAATTCTTCTAGCGACTGTGTTATCAGCAAGCGGTATTTGCTGTAATTGTTTTGCATAGGATTCGCCAAACATTGCTTCAACCATATCGATAGCTGCTGGCAAAACTAGAGTTTCTCCGATATTGTGCGGTTTCTTGCATTTTGCAATCCTGTAAGAAACTTTGTACGATGCTAGTAAAGCATTTGAAGAGACAGAAACAAGTTTTTTTAACGATTTCGTTTGGTTATCAAACTCTTCTAATTTTCTTTTAAAAAATTCTTCAGACTTATGGACATGTTCAGAATGCATCGTTTCAAAATGTCTTCTTAATTTGCATGGCCTCATACTATCTGCTGCAAGTGTTTTGAGGCAAAGCAAACAGAGGGGTTTTTCCATAGAATCAACAAAGATACGTGTGAATCCTAACAATAAGTAAGATGGAAAGTATTTTCTTGTCTTTGGAGTGGTATTGATTATATTCCAATCATTTTGATTTTTTGAACCATCGTCAAAATCTTTATTATTCGTGAATTTTCTTTTGCAACCACTCAAGAATTTATTCATGTGTTAAAATTATTTAATTGTCTAATAAATTAAATAAATTTTTGAAAAAATATAATTTTTAAATTAATAACTCTTATTATCGGAATATAGTCACGTTTTTTACATAGATATAATTTTCTAAAAAATGTTTCTGAAATACTTTTCGCGCCTCCCTTGACACGAGTCAACGCCTCCCTAGGGAGGCGCGCCTCCCCATTTGGAAACCTCTGGCTTAAGGTAATTAATTAAATCTTTTTTGTGTGTCGCTTTTTTGGCTGCTGCTACTCTGCCTGCCGCATCTCCGGCTGCCCCATTTCCGCCAGTGGTTTGTCTAATCAAGGTCACTAAGCTAAATCTCCGTACTATAAAGGCTCTTAAACATTATCTTAATTGGCTGTTAAAAAATTAGACTGGTTGTTGCCGTGGCGGCAGAGATTTTTTTTGTTTATACTATTTTACAAATTTTTAAAGTTTTTTTTATTTTTTTGTTTTTAAATTATTTATTTTTATTTGTTTTTCTTTATTTTTTTGTTATTTTCTAAAAATTCAACC
Source organism: Octopus sinensis (assembly GCF_006345805.1). Taxonomy (NCBI): domain Eukaryota; kingdom Metazoa; phylum Mollusca; class Cephalopoda; order Octopoda; family Octopodidae; genus Octopus; species Octopus sinensis. Next base: position 96,634 of record NW_021832601.1, on the reverse strand, counting down.
GGATTGAATTTTTAAACTCCTTAGATCCCTCTGGAATGCCGAATCATCTTTTAAAGTTAAAGATAGGCGTTCCAGTGGTTTTATTACGAAATCTTGCGCCACCTAAATTATGCAACGGAACGGGGTTAGTTCTCAAAAATTTGATGCCTAACGTAATAGAGGCGACGATATTAACAGGTAAGTATAGAGGTGAGGATGTTTATATTCCACGAATTCCGATAATTTCTGATGAATTACCATTTAGATTTAAAAGGCTGCAATTTCCTTTGAGGATGAGTTTTGCAATGACAATAAACAAGGCCCAGGGACAGTCATTAAAGGTAGTTGGGTTATTTTTAGAGAGTGAGTGCTTTTCACATGGACAGCTGTATGTGGGATGCTCGAGGGTAGGCAGAAGAGAAAATTTATTCATATATGCCAAGGAAGGACGGACGACAAACATCGTTTATCAACAGGCGATAGAATAGGGTTACATTAAACCAGGTAGTTTTATACATATACATAAACTTATAGTTGTTTGATGAAACAGGCCCTCCGCAGGAGCTAGGTCGCGGTGAGCGAAGCGAGCTGCCGAGCTAGTCATTTAATAAAAAAATCGAGAAAATGAGTGTTCCGTTTTTTATTTGTATCGCTGTATTAAGTACGTGAGAGAGGTGGTTCTTCTATAGTCAAAGGTCATTTGTTATTCCTATTTTTTAAGAGGACAGAAGTGAGCTCTTCTAATTGAATTTCAATTGAGTCTCGAGTTTTCATATTTTTAACTTGGACAAGTCTTTTTGAATGCTCTTCATCTACAAGGATGAGAGAAAAAGTAGTTCCCAGATCACTAGCAGCTTGAGGGACTTTTTATATTTTTTGCAGAGGTAAGTTGAGCTGTTTTTTTCCATGTCGGAGTTCATACAGTGCTTTAATACATACAGATTTAACTTTTTTTTATATAAAAGGAATGAGACAGACGAAAAGGAATGCATTTTGCCTATTTATTGTTTGTAAGATTAGTTCGATACCAGTGGAATATTCAATACTAGGAAAATCTGGGCCGCCGAGCATAACTGTAATCCCATTGTAACGTCCTCCCGCACCAATGGTATTTTGTGCACCAACAACATCAGATCTGATTTCAAAACGGTTTGTTTGTAACAGTCAAGACCGCGAAAGAGTTTGGATTCGATCTTAAAGGGGATGTTTTGTTTCTTCAAGAGGTGGCAAAGGCCATAAAAATGTGTGCGGCTCTCATCATAGAATTCGTCGAGAATGGTAGGAGTTTCGAGGAGGAGTGCTTGCTCTTTAAAGATATATAAAACGACCTGGTTTGATGTAGTCATATTCTAATACCTGTTGATAATCGATGTTTGTCGTCCGGAAATAAGAACATCACTCGAAAGCCCTGGAAGACTATCCGAACAGATTGCATGTTTTGCCGTTGTAGGTAAGAGTTTGTACTCAGGGCGCATGCTCTCCAGTGTTTTTTTGATCACGATTGTCTGAACATGTGCACGCGTTGAGTCATGGACTTGTAGAGAGTTTTGGTATTGCTTGTAAAATTTGGATGTTATTCCATCCCATGTGAGAACCAACGGTACGAAATTCACATTTGCATTGTGAATTAACCTCAATTCGCTTCCCAAAAGGTCGTATTTATGTAATTTCTCAACTTCCACATGCTTCAAAGATTGTTGAGAAGTAATCCCAACTTTGATCAGCATAATGATGTCTTAGACAAAAATGTCCGGTTTATTATTATTGACTTTAGTATCCGTCTTTATCGTCGTGTCCACCCGTATTTCGACCATCTTATTAGAGACAGTCTACTGAAGCAGTGGATCTTTAACTTCCTAGACTGCTTTATCCCATATTTTCGGCAGATGTGCAATTTACTAAACAGAAGGACAGCCCAGGGGCGTAACTAGGTCACATATTCACGCCGAATCACAAACAGTCTAATGAATAAGAATGTCCCTAATAGTAGGAAAAGCATAATAATGTTTAAAATTTTTCTAAATCATTGATCCGTTAATATCACACGATCCTCAATGAAAACATCCTAGGTACATAAACTATTTCTACGAAATTTTACACCAAAAAAAATACAAAATAGAGCAAAATTTAATAGATCACTTATTTTTTAGTATTTGTATTGGTTTATCCTTGAATATAAATTTCTTTTTTACGACAAAATGTGTTTTTCCGGAATCACAAGAAATTAAAGCCATGTTAATATCGTCTTCACTGGCTTGTCCAACTAAAATTTTACGACCCATTACAAGGTAAGGAACACCCTTTAAAAGTGAAGAAAAATTACTTACATTTTTGTCTAGAAAAAAATAACAATTACATTTATCCTCAAATTTGACTTGACCCTGTAACTCTAATAAAATTCCGCATTCTTCTGATCTAATTAATGAAATATTTACATAATGACCAACCCATATAATTCGATTTTAACCATCTGAATTTTATTTTGTATATTTAAATTTAAAACATATAAATTTAGAACATTTAAATTAAATCAAATTGAATTAATTTTAATTTTATTTTAATTTAAATTTTTCACCAGCTGCACACTTATTCACGTCTCAATTCAGAATTGATTAAAATGATTAGCTTGCTTGTTCTCTTTCTTGCTTTTGAATTTTTGTGTGGCTGACATCTATGGGCCTCTGGATTTGCGACGTGCTTGTTAATTTATTAAAAAAAATATTTGATTCCAAAAATGTAACTAAAAATTTTATTATACTACTATCATACGTATAAGTAAAATATAAATAAATTATTAATTTTGTAAAGTAATATTAATTTAAATTAATATCGTGTTGTGTATTGTTCTTGTGATTGTTATGTCGTTTCCTAATCGTATTCCGTGTGTACCTCAAATGACATCTTCATACAATACCGGTAATTCTTAATAATAATTATAAACTATCAGGAATTATAAATTTGTAGAATTTTAGCTTTTAATCTTCAGGTTTCATTAGATTTTCATATTTAGATAACTTATAGATTATAATTTCTAATGTTGGCTAACAATTTGTTAGGTTTCCTTCCCTACGGAGTCCCTGCCCCAGTAAACGTTGGGATCTATTGTTTATATTGTAGCCAATGCAAGTACCGTTTATACCTACTCCAGTTCAGCCTTCAGTTGTTCAAACTCCAATTATGACTCCTTCTCCTAATTTCGGCGTTGTCATGTCTCAACCAATGCAGTACGCCGTTCCAAAGGTAGTTTTCATTATTTCATATTCAAGGAAATTCCGTATACTACAACTACTGTCTTTATTGGGAACATTCCAGAATGTTGTCCAGATACTCTTATTAGGCAATTGGCCGAGGTTGGCTGACTCATCTTATTTTTAGAAATGTGGGAATGTGCTTAATTGGAAGAGAACTTATACCAGTGCTGGTAAATTACAAGGTAATTGAGTTTAGTGCTAAATTTTTGAATAGCTTTTGCATTTTGTGACTACAAGCACCCGGAGTCTACTCTTTGTTCTCTCAGACTTCTTAATGGATATGTCATTGCGGGGAAACCCCTTTTGGTAGTCTAGATATACTCATTTAAGGTCAAAGTGAATTCTAAAAGTCGGAATCATTTGGAAGATTACATGAGGCACAAAATGCCCGGAGTCCCCATTCCCAAAGTTGAGTCGAAGCCTCCAATGAATGCAGAAATGGCTGCCGTGAAGGCAGAGTTTGACGCACTCCTCGTAGAATATGCTGGTGTACTTGCAGGAGATCCAATCGCTATTAAAAATATGAGAAAGGTAGACAAACTACTGTAAACTACTAGGACGCAAGGGAAGCAAAGGACGTGTGTTCCCTGGACAAGCATCTCGTTAGAAATTGTTATATATTTCCATTTAGGAGGACAATGACTGTGGATTGAGTTCTGCGTCTAAAAGGTCAAGGAATTCAAGGTTTTTTGTTTTTATTACTACGAACAGTGAGCTTGAGGATGAGGAAGAACAAACTCGGTTGGACAGGGAAGCCCAGGAAAAGGAAAACTCGTATATTAATGTATATATTTACCCGGTCAATCCTGATAGTGTTTGCGGAATTGGGAATCAAGAGAACGGAAGAAGAAGAAAGAATTTGAAAAGGAGGCTGAGCGGATAGAAGAGAGGAATAAGTCGAATGTATTCTAGATGTAACATTCCGTTTATAGATGAAAGATACCAAGCATAAATATGACTTTCTAATGTCTTACAATGACGATCGAGACGACGGAAAATATTACAAGTTGGATATGTATTGTGACTATTTTCAGAGGAAGTCAATTGGCAAGACTAATACATGCACGTGATCGTGAGATTGAGTGGGATAAGAGAGATAGAGAAAGGGAATTAGCTGAAGTGGAAGATATGAGGAGAAGTGTGGTTGAACGAGGAGGAAAACATGTCGAAGAACGTTTAGTACAGGTTTTCCCCAATGATCTACATTTTAAGATCGAGAAGAGAGCTTTTAAACATTTGACAGACAAAGAAGTGGAAGAGGAAATCATTTCTACAACTGAAGACGAAGAGCCTGGCGAAACTGTTGATCTAACTAACAACGAGGAAGAGGACATTGTCCAATTTACTGAAGTTTCCGAAGTTATTGAAGATAAACAAATTGGTTTTACGGCTCTAAAACTAAGTGGATTTAATTTTTTGTGATTTAAGATGCGCAAACGACAACGACGGCCCCAGTTGCCACGTGCTTTGAAGTTCCGTCGGATGCAAAGACAACTCCGGTCCTTTCAACATTCCAAGTGTTTGAAGAGGAAGAGGAGGAGGAAGTCCCCGAAGTAAAACCAGAAGTCGTGAAACCAAAATTGGATATGACTGATCATTTCAAATACATTTCTGCTGAGGAGAAGAAGAGGATGATTCGGCAAATTATTGACAAGATACCTACTGATTCTGAATCATTGTTTTCTGTCGAAATTGACTGGACAGTGGTCGATCAGGTATTTTAAAGTTTTAATTTTCCAAGAATCTTGTCGATACTCGCATTCGTAGTTGGGTAAATAAGAAGATTATTGAGTATATCGGAGAGGAAGAACCAAGTTTGAACGACTTTATATGTGAAAAGCTTTTATCTCAGACATCTCCGACAAGTTTGGTTAAAGATATTTGGACGGTGCTTTTTTTGTGAGATATTTAATAGATTTTTGATAACGAGGCAGAAGTTTTTGTGATTAAATTGTGGAGGTTATTGGTATTTGAGACACAGTCCAAGATAGCTGGAATAAATAATAAATGATCTTGTTCTGTTTCTTATAATAATTTTCGCATAGTTGTATTGGTTTATTCAATTATATGGTTATTTAATGTTTTATTACACTTAATGAATTTCTAAATTTTTTTAATCAAAAAGTGATATATACATTTTTGAAGGAATTCGTAACAAATTGTGAAGAGAGCAATAGTTGCGTCCGGATTTCTTTTAATGCTCGAACCATTTGGACCTGTCAGTCGAGGTTGGAAACCTTCTGATTAAATATTATTTTGAAACCAGTAGTTCCAGATCAGCAAAAGTACACAAGCGCGTTTTTCTAAGATCAAATAACTATTATGGTTTAAAAAAATGTAATTGATTATCCTGGCTAATAAACATGTTTGATTTTTCTAAAACCTCAAAATGAATAAATTTTTATTTACATTGTGATTAAAATAATAAAGTAAGAATATATGATTATTTTGAATCACTTGTGTTTTTCAATAAGATTTTTTACAATTTGAATAGATTCGCTGCCAAGCAAAGAGGGATCTTTGATTATAGAGGTATCTTTGGAAAATGTTCGCAATACGCGCATTGAATCTATCAAATATGACAATTAAATACCTTCTCTAGACATTTGGAGGGAGACGTTATCGTTTAACCAGGATTCTATATCATTTATTTTCGAATTATTAGTCATTTTCTGACCTATGAATGACTTGAACATTTTCTCCATAATTAGTCCAAATAATGCATATTTTTGATTAATTAATGAACGGTCATAAATATATTTTAAATATTCAGAATATTCTCTTTTCACAATGTCAGTATTTGAAATAGATTCATCGGGAATCAATTCTTGCAGATATCTTGTATTTAAATTTATATCATTACCTCGTTTTTTCAGTTTTTGATTCGATTTCTGATTTAATTACTTCTAGTTTTGCTTCGTTTTTTAAAATTTCATTCTGGTTACAGGTTAACAAGTCTGACGCTAAACAGATAAATAGTCGACTGTACCTTCTCGTAGTATATTTGCATAGCTCTGTTTGCAGGTACTTGAATTTATTTTTGAGTCTTTGATACACAGGTAAAGTGTATGAATCCAATTCTATAAAATCTTTTCAGATTAATAGACTTTAATTTCATTACGTCTGTGTTTTTCAGATTTTAAATGAATAATATGTCTTTTCCTTTTTCGTTGATCTTCCTCTGAAAAACAAGAAACCGATGGCTAAAAATTACTAAAATAAGAAACCTTAGTAAACAACATTGGATAGCCAGGGTAATTATACTCTTGTTGTCCAATGACATGATTTCTAAATGTTAATTATAATTTATAATTTATGTGGTTAGGCACGCCCAATTGGCATTAATTTATTTACCCGTAACTATAGTTTGGCACAAAATGATTTCTCGAAAAATCTTGTTGATTTTGTGATATTTTTGAAGATGAACAATTTGGATGATTCCAAAGATTAGTAAAATCTCTTTGCGGCGTGTTTTTGTATTTTGTGTCAGACTCGACAGCCTTGTAATTTCCAAAATAATGAGGTTGTTTTGAAAAAAAATCAGTGTCGTCGAATGATGTTCTCGGAAAAAAATAATTTGGTTTCTGTATCCCGTCAATTTCGTCACATAGAGGTAGGTTAATATCTTCGTAGATAGTTGGTGTTTTAGTTTCTGTCAATTGTGATTGCTCGTCCTATCAAATAATTAAGGAATTTATATTCTAACGAATTGATTGCTCTCGTTACATGAAATTTGAACGTTAATTCGTTCACAGAAATACTTTCTCAGTTTGTTATATTCTTTGCGAAACAGAGTTGGTTTCATATTAAGAAAGTTTTGCTCAAAAATAATGCTCTAAGATGATTGTTTTAGATTAACATTTTTTCCATGATGGATGTCATTTAACTTGTCATTAAATTTACATACCAGCGGCTTTTTATTGTAGTAATCTAAAGAAATAAAGAAACATTTAAATATAACTCTGTCGGCACCATTCTCTCCAAATTGCATTATTAAGTCGAATTTTAAGGCATCCTGGAATTGAATAACCAGTAAAATTTCTCCATTTTGAAGAAATCAAGACGCCTCTTCGAATAGAAAGCAAAATACACACAAACCGATAACTACACCACAAAAAGTCAATTAGAGTGTTAAGAGGTACGTCGGGCACATGATAGGGAAAGGAAGATAAACCTCAAAATAAAAATATCAGCTATTACTGGTTGTATTTAAATTGAAGTTGACAAATGTGCTTACCATAAAGTGTCCGCTGTAGACGACCACATTTTGGCCATCATTGTATACTCCATGATTTACAACGCCAAACATATTATTTCAAATATTAATAATAGTGTATTATTAAACGACTTTTACGATTATCCAAACTATTTAGACAGTTTCAATTCAATGAAATATTATTATAAAAATATTTTAACAATAATTTTTTTTATTAATGGAATTATTAAAAAATCTAGCTATTAAGTACTGGCTCGCAGGATTGAAAGACAATTCCCGCGTAAAACAGCCATCGAGATCCTCTGAATAAGGAATATAAATTCCCTGGGATCTCTGAAGCGATAGGTGCACAGACGGCCAAGTTTCTTAAGATGAGCAAGCGTCTTGGCCCCAAAAACACAGCAAGTCTCGACGGCAATTGCCCAAAAGCAAAATCGATCGCGTAAATCCTCGTATTTCGTTAGTTTCGCGAATTCGGCCTTCTCGGCCGACGAACCGGGTCGACAAGCCGTGGAATTCAAGGCTCCCTTGGCGAAAGAGTCGGCACAGGTGACGTCCCAAACGAGCTGCTTCCCGGATTCAAAAGCGAAAAGTGTACAGCCGTCTGGACGTTTTGCATCTTCAAGGACAAGGCCAGTCGGTTCCAGAATTGATATTTTAACTATTACAAATTTTAGCTCTTTAATTAAAAATCTAAAAAATTAATATCACGTCAAATTTAAACGTAAATTACAAGAGTTGTTCATAAACTGATAATTTCGAGTTTTATTTGTTAAGTTTTTTTAGCAACAAAACAAACTTTTTTAAGTTCAACCTTGAGAAAGATATATATCACGGAATATGTATTAATCTGAACTGTATTCATTTAAAACATTTTCAGAAAAACAATGTAGGGCAGTAAAAAGATCAACTATAAGACGATGACAATAAAAGCAATACATCTCCTATTGAATATAGTTTTAGTTGCAATAATCATTGTTTTATAATCTAAAAAGTACCCTAAAATGCGTAAATACTAATGTGTAGAACTTATCAAAATGAAAGTTATTTATTTGAAATTATAAATATATGGAGAACATAAAGATCAGTTTACATCTTGAAACAATTAAAAAGTTAATTTCTTTACAAATTCATTATGAATAAAAATCCAGTGCAGCGTGGACAGCAGACTCAAAGAGTTGAGACGTAATAGGCATGTCAAGAATATAAAAAGGGTCCTTTAAGGCAAAATCAACGTAGATCATGTACAACTTGGTCATGAGCTGTTGTATACGAAACGTTATTGGCTGAGATACGACTACAAATTTAAGACTCGTAGTAGTTTGGTAGCAGTGAACTCGAACATTTGGAGACTCAATGACTTGTATTCCGTTTCCCACGTTTTCACCAGCCAATTGACAACTTATGTGGAAAAGTGAATGCATTGTACTCGCCATTATTATTCTTTCGTTGTCAGAGAGTTTCATATTTTTAGCCTGCGAAATCTGACCATTAGACTCCGCTGTTATTGCATGATTCTGTTTTGTATAAATGTTGTTTAAACCTGAATTTTTTCTTTTTGAATTCTCTTATCGTTAGATATGTTGTCAAGTACGTTTTTTTGTGGTTTTTCGTAAAAATAGAGTAGAGATCCGTATTTATTAACAATCATGACAGAAAATATTACAGGCATACCTAGATAGATATTAATTACTCAATTATGTTTTTAATTATTATATTTCAATTGTATAAACTAAACAATTCATAATATAAAATTATATTTTTATGCGGTGCTAAATGCCTAGACATGCACAACCACAAAAAGTTAAATGATTTAAAAATTTAGGCCCAAGGAAATAACATTTGAAATCAAAAACTCCATAGAAACGTCTATAGACTTGTCTATGAATAAAATTTTGATAAGATTCATTTGAATGCACGGAAAAGGTTTCTCACTACTATTGCTTTTAATCAACCACCATAGATGATCTGAATATTGACAAGCAGAAAAAATTCGTCAGAGATCTAACTCTATTGTAAGCCTTTATTGAAAATTTTCTCTGAATACTTCAAAACAGTCAAACAGACGAACCTTACGATTCCCTATGATAAGGGCAGTACTGAACCGTCGCTCCCGCAAGACACGAATCATCTCATACAAGTCTGTGATTACTTAGTTGTGAATGTTTTTTTTGTAGTGATCACTCAGTCTATTAGTTATCATGGGGTGAAATGATAATAAAAAGGCTTTTCACAAATCTGATTCACAGATTTTAATATTGGCCGTCAATAATCAAGTATATGTAATTTCAGAAATAAAATCGTTCTCGAATAGACTATAGCAATTTTGTAGCTGACTAATTAGATCAGCGATTCTCAACCGGGGTGCCGCGAGGTCTGGTTTTAGGTGCCGCAAGATCTTTAATATTTAAAATTGAAAATTATTTATAGTTGTATAATAATATTTTAAACCGTAAGAATCACACTATTGGAGAAAAATTGATATTACCCGCCTGCAAAATTATTGTTAGTAAAATTCTTGAGGAGGAAGCAACCAAACAGATTAATAAGATTCCATTATCGAACAATACTATCAGTCGCCGTCTACAAGACATATCTGAGAATATTGTTATCAGTTGAAGATGACCTCCGCGTATGTTTGTCGCAAATTCGTTCCCGTCTGGAAATTTTGTGTGCATATAAATAAGCACAAGTGTCTCAGTTATTATAATTACTTTTGGTAATTTTTTGTTAAGTTGCTTGAATATATTAATTAAAAAAACATTTCTAATGGATATTGATTTTTTAAGTGCCGGGAGAAAAAAAACCTAGTTTTAGATACCGCGAGCACAAAAAGGTTGGGAAACGCTGAATTAGATGAATGGATTTTAGATGAATTTTAAGATTTTTCCGCATCATTTTTGCATATGTTTATTATTCAAGGAAATTCTTGATTCTCGTGCATATTCTTAAGACAATCGATATCTACAAAAACTAGAAAATAGCTGTCAGAAAATATCATAATCAATTTTAGGAAACTTCTTTGAACTTTTTAAAATTTGAATTGTATGCTAAACAAGTTTATTTTTATAAGTTAGATTAGATATTTGTGTTTACTCCTGTTCAATTTGGTCTAAAAAAGATAGATCAATTAGAAAAATACGAGAGCTGAGAGTCTTAATTAGAGAACTTGCGGAAATAAGACAATTGAAAAACATATTCACGAATAAAGCTTACCCCTCCGGCCTTTGGCCGAGTCGTTTAGGACCAGTGAGATACCGTCCTCTCTTCTACATTCGATCGATGATGAATCTTATTTTTTTATATATCTACAAAAATCTAGAACAATGTTAAAAAACACTATTAAGTCAGTTTTGGTTTACTGTAGAAAAGCTCTGACTGTTGCTTGGCATTAACTGGCCAAATAAAATGTCAAACAAAAATCTATACAAAATATGTAATGCAAGACCATTGAGCCTGGGTATCATTGAATCAAGATGGCATCTACTTGGTCACTCCTTCAAATAAGCCAGATGCCACCTGTCAACATAGCAATGGAAAACTATTTCTGTTTAGAAGTGAATAACTCGTTCTGTGGCACGCATAAACAAAATCAATTAAATAAATTACTTTTGGTTCTTAGAAAGTGCTAATAATAAAGCAGCGAAAACGTTGAGATGATTAACTAGACGATAAAATTGCAAAATAGTTGTTGATGACGGCCGATCTCTTCTAAGATACGTCCTGGAAGCAATTGAGGGAAATTAAATTCTTTATTGCTTTGTATATATAGTCCTCTGACCCGGGTTCATTTCAGGTAGGACTGAATGTATTCCTGTGTCTCTTTCTCTAGTGTAAGGCCTTCGGATCCAAGTGCAGATTCCTTAGGGAACAAAAGGTTGCTGTGGCCTAGTTTTTCTTCTTGTAGATGTGGGGTAGGTAACTTGGTTTCTCATCAATTGAGAGATCCAGGTACGGGATAGAGCCTGTCGATAGATCTCTTTAAAAATAGCAGGTGTACGTGCGTCTTGATGAGAAATTCAAACTAATGCTCAGTTGCTTGTTGCCAGTTGATTTTGTTCATATAGATAAGCGTTTTTCAGAGATCAGAGGTTCTTTTGAGATGTTCAGGATCAACACATCGTCTGCGTAAAACAGAACTTCAGTTCGGGAATCATCGGGGATTTAGACGTTTCTTATAGCCATGTTAAATAACAAAGGGTTAAAGCTTTCAAAACGTTCGGACATACAAGGACCGGGATTTCTGTGAACTTATTTCCTTCAAAATTAACTTAGGAAGCAATCATCGTTGTTTCGTGAAAGCCCTATTTCTGGTGCAAAAGCACTTTTTCTCATTGACGGATAATTCTAAGCTTTTTTCATAGTTTCTCCAAAATGTCTCGATATAGTGGACAGCAAGCTGATTGGACGTAAGCTGCTAGATTGGTTAATAGGTTTTGAGAGTTTTTTGATCATTCCAATTTCTAAGATCTTCCAAACCCCTGGAACGTGACTTTCCAAAAATAGTCACGTCAGAAACCCTAGTTTTCTGCGTCTCCAGAAAGGACCGCTGGAACTTCCATTAGGTTTGCGATAGCTTGTGAGGTTATGAATGTGCTTGTAAGTCTCAGTCACAAGGGAGATGATGATTAGCGCTCTTGGACGTAAATAGATATGGCGATTTGCTCACGATATTTTAGAGAATTTTTTTTTCTTATTTGTAAATCTACAGCCATGAAAGGTATTCTTTGCATTTATGTCATTGATTAAAAACCAGTGAGAAGAGTTGGAGAAAAAATCTTCTAGTAACTCTTCCGTGCTTGGTGTTTATAGATCACTGCAGCTCTGGCAAAGAGACAATCTTCGAAACATGAGAGGTGCTCTGAACTTCTACAGTTAATATAGATCTTTTTAAAGGAAAGTAGATGTCTTAGTGAGCGTAAGTTGTTCTTGGTCTCGCTGATAAAATCTGAGAACTACCAGGCTTCATTGATTTATAGCAGCTATACCTTGCAAACATATCCTTTTCCTGTAAAAAAAGGCGACGTCAAAAAAGCTTTTAGAATGTTAGAGAACATGACATGCAGGCAAATTACCAGATGGAAGTACTGACTTTGACGCAGTCGTGGGGGAGCCTGACCACGTAAATTGTCCAATTAGCTATTGGCAGAAAACACGGATGATGATTAAAATCGCATGTACGGAAGAAACCTCAAACTGAGAGCTTGGCTGTTTTGATTGTCAAAGAGTAAATTAAGCTTGTTTCAGAAACAATTTCTTGAGTCAAGGTCATGATATTTGCCTCTGGGGCAGAGACTGAGCGACGAAACTAGATATCTCTGTATTATTATTAACCCGAGCGAAGAATTTTTTCAAAAAACACATATGCCAGTATTGTAGATTTTGTCTTTCAAAAGTACATTTAGATGCGAAAAGATTGACATCTAATGAATTGAAATAGATTTAATTTGTACATATGCTAAAAAACATTTTCACTATATTCTATTTCAGTGTCTGAAAAATACTGATAAAAATGTCAATCAAATATGCAGGTGGCTAATAAACTAAAATAAAAATAATCTTGCAAGCTAAAATAAAAATTATGAACAAATAAAAATTCATGAATATGACCTGTTAGCAAGTGAATTAGGAATCCTAAAAATTTTAAAAATTAGATTTTTAGATAATGAATTTCTGTCGCAGCTGACTTTGTTGCTGAAAATCGAAACTACTGAGGATAGTCAAAATAGTCCAAAGCAGTTTTCTTGCATGGTTATTCTTAGTAAAAAACAAAATATTAAAAATTTCAAATAAACACATTTCTTTTGGGATCAAGTTACAGTATCATCGTAGAGCGCAATTCAAATGCCTTTAATATGGTAAAATAAAAAAAATTGTAATTTGTTAGAAATTTTAAATAAACTAACTCCCTAAAAGCTTTAAAATAATAATATTTAAATTTATTCTATAAAAGAAGAATAGTCTGACTCTTCCAAAAGTTGTTGCATAAACTCTTTCTGTTTAACGAGAACACTGTAATTGATGCAAAGCTCCTCGAAGGAATCACCCAATTCGTCAAATGGGGAGAGAGAATTTTTTATCTTGCCCAACTCATATTCAGCCTCATCAAGCTTGAAGAGAATATCCTCCCTAGTCAGTACATCCAGCAAAAAATAACCTCATTCCCAATCTCATTTGAATTTGCTCAAACGAGTAAAATTCGTCCAATTTCTCAGCTTTCTCCAAACTGGATAATATCAAGACAACCAAACCGTAATTTAGACTCAATAAGAGATATTTTAGAGTCAACCGCGTGAGAGTATTTCACATTTTCAATTAGAGGCTTAGAAATTAAATTATCTTCAATGTTTACTACAGAATTTCCAATTTGCTCCAAATCTGAATATTAGTCTCAGATTAGACAAATACTTTTGGCTAAAAATCGTGTCTTTCGATCAAGTTTTTCCACACTTTTAGTATGTTGGGACTCGATTGTTCTGTTTAACGAAAATTCTTCCATCAATGCTTGATACGATCGACACTCTTGCCCCAATATTGAACCAATCCATGTCTTTAAGGCATTATTTAAACGTTGATGAAGGGAAAAAGAAGAAATGCCCCTATTCTATATTTATTTTTGAATGAGTTATACGTTAATTAGATGAGCCACACGAGCATCTTGGCTTGCTTGGTCGATTATTTTATAATTAGAAGTAAGAAGGAAAGCCTTCGTTGTGTCTGACGAATCAGAATTGTTACTAAGAACAATATCTTCTATTAATTCTTTTATTATAGAGGAGCGTATATAATCTTGAGCATCAGATGTCATTTAATAAAGGTTTCACAGCATAATAATTTTATTATAATAAATTAAATTATTTTTTTACTTAAATAAATCTGATTTTTATTTATTAAAATTAGACGTTCATTTTCGCCGTGCCACTAAAATTTGTTACACCCTTTCAAACAAATCTGAATAGAACATCGAACCTTTTCAACTTTAGCTTACTTAAATATGACTTCAACCATCTTTTTTCTTTCCCAGGGCTACCTTCTTTCTCCTTCAACATTATCTCTCAAAATTTTTGGAGTGACCAGTAGTAACTAACTAAGAAATTGAGGTTTTAAATCCTTTGTAAAATACTGAAACTGATTGGTCTGATGAGAAGAATCAGGAAGGATCCGCCATATCTTTTTAATATGTTTGTGATGGACTTCAATAACAATCCAACATATCTATGGTCGAAGGTTCTGATTTATACTGTCAACAGTGACGGATTCCCTGAAAACAGAATAACTGTGAATTGGGAAAAAATCAAAAAATGATGCTTTAAAATAAAAGTTCATGATGGCAAGATCTTGGGAGAAATTTTGAGTGCTTATATGTGATATTAGGATTAATGACTACATATACACATTTTTAAAATAGTTTTGGAAAAGATACATTCTAGATTCTTGGTCCGAAAGATTCATAAAATGAAACGTTTTCTATATGTTATGTTTCTAACAGTATTTTTAGTTAATAAGATTTTCTTAGCTTAACAATTCATTTGTCGAGAGATTTTTTATTACTATGGAAAAAATACACAAAAAGACGATTTTATCTGTAACACTAGGATCATAATTTAAACATCGCTATTTTTTAAAAGTGTTTTGATACCTATTAAAAATATTGGAGGAGACTTGTCGAAAGGAATTGAAATATTTTGGTTAGAGAACTAATTAATTGATTTATCATTAGAATAAATAACTCTTAGGGAAAGAAGACGAGTATTATGAACTAACGAATATTTTTTGATTGCAAAATTAACATTAATTTAAGAGAGCAATTCGACAATCTAGCTAATATCTAAAATAAATAGTTAAAATAAATTTTATTTTGAAATTATTACACTACAATTTATATGACATAATAATGGATAAAAGTGTTTTTTTATCAATTCTATTTTGATCAGGAGATATCTTTAACAGAATGTCGCAGATTTCTTTTATATCTTCATTTGTATAGGTCTATAGTTTTTGCTTAAAATATTTTTTAATCACTTGATTCAAAATTTCATATAATTCCTTAACAAATTCCGACAATTCGTAAATATTCATTGAATCAGTGTGTTCCTTAGAGATTCTTCTAAAAATTGCTTTTTTTACAAACTTGAAAATTTTTTCGATATCTTGTTTGGTAAGAATTCCATGTGTTTTTATCCATTTATTCTTCGTGAAGTTTTCTTTTACCGGAAGCAACCTGGAAATTTATAAATTCATTTTACCTAGCAACTTCTTGTAAATCTAGTCTCCCGTCCTTATTAGTGTCAAATATAATCATCTAAATCATAATTATTACAACTATTCCATTATTTCACAACTGCAGATTATCTGGGATTCCAAAACATTTTCGTATCCTTGTTTTTCTAGCAAATATCGGATAAATTTCTTAATTTTAAATGAAACTATCAACGTTGAGCTCACGTTTTTCGATAAATCCATTGGAATCTTCATCAAACTCGAGCCACACCTAGAAAATATAAAATATTAAACAATCGACTTTCATAAACTCTATACTAGAATTAAGCTGAATTTCATTTCTAAAAAATAAAAGAAAATGTTCGTCTGCTGGCAGAATGTTTGTCATCTGTATAACATTATTCTTGTTAGATTTACTTCTCTTAGTTCTATTTTACCATCTTTGTTGTCATCGTAGGCCTCCAAAAATGTCTTTTTCAATTCTTTGAACGCGATTTGTGACATTGCCTTGTATGTTAAATTTTATATTTTACTTCGCGTCCTTTTTCGCCCGGACTAACACTAGAAACGAGATCTTTGAGAAAATTATCGACTTCTGATTGGTCGATATAATTATTTCCTGAATGATACATTAGATTATGCACCATTTTGATCGTAATGGTTCCAGGTCTCCATAAACTGATGAGCTGTTAATCTCACAAACTCCCTGTTTTGCTCATTTCTGAAACGTCTTAATATATTTTCATAGTTTTCTTGCATTTAAACATAAATAGCTTAACTAATTTATACTTCTAAAAGCAACAGCTGTCAAACATATGACTTGAATTAATTATATTTTACATGAAAAATAGTCATATTCTGTTGGATTTTGGACTGCTGACTCGTTTATTCCATTGATGTCTACTCGGATCTCTAATTTTCTTTGCCGATGGATCTCTCTGACAATTAATTAAATTCGTCTTCGGTGGCAAAAAATTTCTTAGAATTCTGTTTTCTCGGGATTCTCCGCATTGAATACCGCTGAATATTATTCTGAATTTAAAACCTTTTTATACATGTTTTGTTAAAAAATTGCAATTCAATTTCTCCTCTACTATTGACATATTTTTCACTATCCAAGTCATTGTACTTAATGAGAATAGACTCCAAGTCCTCGTCACTAATCAATTTTTAATGTTTTTATAAAAAACCTAAGATACTTGAGACTTTTTATGTAACGATAATCCATTACTCCATTTTGATTGCTTGGCCGGCTGGGAGTGAACCCGGGAACTCGTTTTGTATCCTACAATTATGATATAGCGTTACATTACATTGTCGTATGTTAATATGAATCGATCCAATTGATTTAAGATTACGTCACATCTAGACTTTATGTCCATTCGTCTGTATGGGATACCTACAGGGATCCCCCTCTTTGAAAAGTTTCTCTCCAAAAATCTAATTGTGGCCCTCTGTCTATGGTTAAATTGGAACAATAAAAACAATTTCGTTCTGAATTCTGCTGATTGTGTCGCGACTGACAGAGTACTCTTTAATTCGATCTCTCAGTCGTTTTAGATAGATAGAGAAAGTGATTCTTGCTTGAAGAGGACTTAAATTTCATAAACGCCTATACGTTATTTTTATTATCCCCTGGAGTATAGAATTGCATATTTTTACGGCGTCTTCGCTAAACCATATTTTATTGTTTGTCGTTAAGTCTTCTTTACAATATATATTTGTCTCATCTGTAAAATTTTTTGATTTTGCTTCTGGTAAGATTAGTTTATTCGATTCTTTTTGCATAGCAGAAAATGTACGCTGAATCTACATTTCAAATGATTATTAATTTTTTTACATGTACAGAGTGTATTTCTGCCATTGTATCATTCTTAAATTTTCTGCAAAGTTACTATGTACTAATACCCATAAAGAAAATTATACATATTTTTATTCATTTTTGACGTCTGATCGAATAAAATCCTGTATTTAGTTATTTACACTCTACTTGTATTGATCCCACGACTTTTCCTTAGGAAAAATCCTAATCCACCCAGACTGACGCGTTTCGTTCTTTATTAGAACTCTAAAGTGGTTTGCGTTATTTTTTTTCCTGTTTGTAAAATTGGCCGATTTAACTCTCTTTAAACAATTAGTTTTATTAATCATCGAACCACATTTTTGTATTTTGTCTGGGTTACTGGATTTTTCGAGCAGATTCCTAAAATACCTGGATTTAGATTTATCTAACCTACAAGATTCATCATGTCAACAATCAACGAGCTTTTTATTTTCAAATCTAATGGAGATTCTCTTAAAAATATAAATTTATAAGACAACGTTGCAAGAGACGGTGATAAATTTACTTCCAGAAGCCAAGCCTTTAAGTCATTGTCGATTAAAATATCAAAGCCAAATAATTCTGTTTAGTAGATTTATTAAGTATACCAAAACAGTTGGTATTTGACAAATTGTGAATTTTGCAGGACAGTGCCATGTAGGGTTCAGAAGAAATAATTGTTTTTATGATTATGTCTTCTATTTGAGCGATTATGCCTATAGATTAGAAAATGGTTCTTACATTCCGTATCAATATTATTAGTTTTTAGGTACCTCATGAGAGCACTTAGTGACCACTTATTTCCATAATCTTCTCGATATGGATTAAAATTACTGAAATTATTTTAAATAAAACTAACTAGATGAAATCGGAATTTTTCTTGTTTATGCTGTAATTTGTAAGATGCATATACGTGTTATATAGTTGTTTAGGGTTGAGTTCATAAGGGACTGTAGCAAACCTAAATATGGTAGAAGATGTGGCTTACCTTGTCAATCCCTCTTGGTACATATAAATGACAAGAGGATTAACTGAAGTCAGAGCCACGTAAATTCTCAAATCATATTTTAGGTCTATAAATTCACTTTATTCGGAGAAAACCGTTAATTAGATGTACGTTATCAATGTATTTTGAAACAACCATTTGACTATGAGTCTGTATATGAGATGGCTATAAGAACAGTACTAAAATTATCAAACATGTGTTATCAAATAAATCCCCCGTCCTCGTGAAGAGTAGTTCGGCTTCACAATCCAAATACATTTTTTCTTTAGCATTTCAGCCTGTAAAAGTCGAAATTCAGAAGGCAAAATATAACTTTTTGGTAAAAAATTGAATTGCTTTTTGCCCTAGAAATATCTTATGTTAGTATACCTTTGTTAGTTGCATCCTATTAATATTTATTGCTAGTTTGTCTTTGCGTGTAATCTCATATGACCTCTAATAACTCTGAAATATACTACCTGGGAAAGTGATTAATTTTAGTGTTCTCCTTCATCGAAAAATAAGTGTCTGAATCAGGTTGACCACAACTCCAATAGACATTCCAATAGAGCCCATCCGTCTATTTGATTATATAAGAGTAATTACCTCGGCAATTCCGTGACTAAGTAAAATATTACGGACAAGTTCACAGTTGCCTTTTTCCATTTTAAATAACATTCTATTTTTTTCTATAAATTAAAAAATCAATCTTAAAATACGTGCATGTATACGAGTGCACACGAGTCTCTGCGAAAGTTCAATCGTATTAAAATCTGTAAAAAATTCTAATGCAGTGCAATCGGACCTAAAAATCCATTTTTAATAAAACATCACTGTTCTAGAACATCGTCTGACTCACTACCACGACCAAGCGAAGAATCTCTCATCATAAGTACGGACAAAAAACAAAAATATAAGAAAGCGCTTTTTGCGAAAGTGACAAATGCCAATTCAATTAAACATATCGCCATAGCAGCAATGAAAAATTGGTTAGCCGCAAAAGTAGAATTTATAAAAAAAAATATGCTAACAAAAATGATCTTTATTTAAGAAAAAATGAACAAGTAGTAATTAAGCAGAAAGAGGAGTAGCCTTTCGGTTGTTCTTCTTGGCATATCTGGTATTTCTAACTAGTTTCTGACATCTCTGTTGGAATAAATATCATCAAATTAATGATACCCCCTTTGTTGTCATCTTCATTACTTTTTTTGGCCTTTTAATTCCATTTCTATGTGCCTTTCGTTCTAGAGTATATCAGCAAAATATAATACTTTGATTATGGTTTGTGCTATTTTTAGATTTCGCCATTAACTGTATATATAAACGTAACAGAAAAATAGATACAGTAAAAGCACGTTATCACGTGGTAATAAATTATTTAAAAATAATAAAAGTACTAATAAATTAATAACTAATTTAAATATAAATCAATTTTTTCAGTTTTTAAATGCTGTATGCTATTTTGTAGAAAACAGAAAATATGCTACCACCCTAATTTCCTAAACATTACTTCTCTACACAGATAAAAACGCACATTCTTTCTTAAAAAAGAATAAAAAGTTTTTAATTTGTGTAAATCAACGTGAATTTTTTCTGTAAAAATTGACGATTAGAAAATTTTACATTTATAATTAAGTTTTTATCTCATCTCAATTAATCTATTTATTAGTTCCCACATCCGCATGAAAAGTTATAATTTATTTGCTACTTGTTCCTCATACAATCTTGTGGAGATTTAATTACATCCGGGAATAAACTTATTTATTTCTACCTTCAATAAGAAAAATATCGGCCATATTAGTTGAGTTAAATTAAAAATAAACTATCAAAATGCCTGTTATTTTGGCATGAAATTAGTTTTGAACTAAATGAAAGGCAGGAGTGTTTGATTCCTTAACATTCGCCAGAAAGACGGTAAAATTAATAAAATTAGTTTAGTTAACTTTTTTTAAGCGGAGTCTTTATTAAGAGACAGTTAGAAAAGGGAGTAAAAATTCCAGAAAAAATATTTTTTGGGCCAATGTGTTATGATTCTGGGCTGGTTACTTTCATCGCGATCTACGTCAACAGACTCGAATGAGAGGCCATTCAATTGATGTCATTAATAACCCTGTACCAAGAAAACCAAGAGGTTTGTAGTAGTTTTTCGTATAAAGAACGACTTTAGGCCTAGATGGACGCAGACATACGTCAATTAGCACAAAGTTCCGATCAAATAGACCACCCAATAGTGGTGCCATTACGTTTAACCATGAGTGGTTTTCCGGGTAAATTGCGGTTCCGTGACATCCGAAATGATGCTAGTCAAAATTTGGCCTGAGGTCGTAGACAATAGAAATTGTGGTTAAGTCTTTAGTACAAGTCAGCTGAAATAAAGAGGCTGGAAAAGTAAACAAGGTCTTTCTATAAATAGCCCAGCTTAAAAATCTGTGTGTCTTCCGTTTATCTAGAAATTAAAATAATATTCTTGAAGAGACATTCTTGAAACTAGCGTGCAAATAGAGAGGATGCCAATTTAGAGATTTTAGACTAATTCTTCCGTATGCTAATAATTTCTTTTAGAATTTCTGATTATACTGACAATATGAATAAAATATTATTTACTTTAATTTTTTATAAATTTTTTTTGTTAATTGGTTAATCATGGGTTAATAATAGCATGATTTATAATTTAATTAAACTAGTTTATGGTATTCTCTTATTTTTTTATTTTATCCTAGAACGAGTTGACAGAAGAACAGATTGCAGGTATGATTTATCTTATCTATAATCTCTTGTTAGAATTTAGAGAAGCATTTTCACTTTTCGACAAAGATGGAGATGGGACGATAACAACCAAGGAATTAGGAACTGTTATGCGCTCTCTTGGGCAGAACCCTACTGATTCAGAACTCCAAGATATGATAAATGAGGTCGACACAGACTGTAAAAATGATACATAAATTCTTTCAGCTAATGGAACGATCGACTTTACTGAATTTTTGACAATGATGAGTCGTTCAAGCGATGAAACCAATGCTCAGGACGAGATAAGAGAAGCCTTTAAAGTTTTTGACAAAAACAAGGATGGTTTTATCAGCATCGAAGAACTAAAACACGTTCTCAACAGTCTCGGAGAAAAGTGCACTGACGAAGAACTGAGGCAAATGATGGATGAGGCTGACTCTGATGGGGACGGTCTGGTCAATTATGAAGGTGATTTCCTTTATTTATCCTTTTAGAATTCGTTAATATGATGACTACTAAGTAACTTTCATTTATTATAATTTCACACTAATTTCATCATTTGTGGCTTATATTACTTTGTAGTTGTGTGGTTAGATCAACTCCTGTTTCACATAGGAAAGTGCATTCTTGACGCCATAACTGGGTCAAATTTCATTAGGACTCCAATTCCAGTTGCGTTCACAATTGATGACGAATTTTATTAATTTAGATTCTTTAGATCGGGAGGTCAATTAGAGAAATCCAACGTCAGTAAATAAATATTAAGCAGACTTATTAATCTGGTAAAACCAATAATCGAATTAATTAGACTTTAAAATGTATCCAGCACAACAGACCAGATATTGTGGTCCACGATAAGGTCACCGGGGAGATTGTTATCGTGGAGGTGGGCATCATAGAAGTGGAGAAAAGGAGGAAGTATAACCTCCTTGCAAATGAGCTAGGACTGATGCACCAGTGCAAAGTCCATGTCATCCCGTGTGTGATGGAATAGGATGGACTGGCCACAAAATACCACAACCGGTACTTAAGACAGCTGGGTGTAGACAAGTCTCTACAGGCTTATATGCAGTCAACTGTTCTTAAGAAGACTCTGGAGAGTGTCTCGTTTGATGCTCGCCGATCCAGTCCTTTCCTGACGTTTAGTAATCAAGAGGCGCTGGACTGCGCCTTCTTGAAGGTCTACAGTGCCAGAGAAGAGGAGGAAGAAGGGGAGGAGGTGTATGGAGTGGTTAAAAAATTACTTAGTTAATTAGATACTCCTTATCTTATCCATCCTTCACTCTAAAAAATATTAAATCTAGAGTTTAAAATGTACGTTTTAGCAATGGGCTATTAAACTAGAATATGGAACCAAAAGATGCTATGTACCTCTTGAAACATATTTTCACTAAAGTTGAGAAGAAACAAATACTATGCTTTGTGAAAGCAAGCCATGAAGCCAACGACTTTGTTTAAGGTTATTTTCTTCAGAGAGTGGGCAGGTGTTTTGAATTAAGCCTCTTAATGCACCGAATGGCATGCTAGCATGTGAATTCTAAAAGAGTTGCATGACATCTATATTTTTTATCGATATATTTGTCACCTATTAATCAAGCATTAATAACAAAGAACCAATTAACTATTTATTCGCCTGAATAAGCACTGAGGCTTTGAAGTGAACAAAGGGTGACATTCCACACATTTCCTTTCCTTCTTCTTCCTTTGTTGGCTCTGTATATCTTCGAGAATGTGCAGTCCAGCATCTCCTGTTGACTAAATGTCAAAAAAGGATAAATTGTCGAGCATCAAACGAGATACTTGCCAGAGTCCTCTTAAGAACAGTATACATGTAGGGACTTATCTACACTCAACTTTTTTAATAGCCATTATGGTATTTGGTGACCAGTCCATCCCATATCGTAACATACGGAATGACTTGACTTAACAATTGTGCATTAGTCCTACCTCGATTGCGAAGAGGACATATTTCTTCCTCAATACGTCAGTCCTGAATTGCCACCGAGGTATCTTTCAGATCACTGTGTGAAAATTTAAAGCAATTGAAAATTTATATCATTCAAAATAGGTCACCTAAAAGTATCCTCTTAGCTCTAAAATCCCAATTGACTGAACAATTAGTTATACATTAACATTTTTCACTAATTAATAATTAAAAAATATGACTTTCAAAATAGCGATAGCGATATATTCGGGTCTATCCGTAGGACATGTCCGAACAGTCTTTATCAGGCCTTCATTACATTTCAAATCACAAGTCGCGCTGAACATTTACGCTAAAGTGCTCCATTGTTAATCCGTGTCGGCCATTGTACCCCGCATAATATACGCAGTTGCTTTTGGTGGAAGGACTTTAATTTGCACTTTAAATTTATATACAAATTATAATAAACAGTTATGCGAATATTGTAGAAGAAATATATTCACTTCAATTCAAAAATATCTCATAGCATAATTAACTGCATAAATTAATCTATTTCAAAATAATTTGTTAAAATCACCTCAAAGCTTAACTTATTTTTATGGCTAGCTACATTCATCATTGTTTTATCTAATACTTTTGATAGCGTGGAACAGTTCGAGTGTCTTGTCAATAAGTCTGTTTTATCTCAACACGACACAATCATGCTTTTCGTGGTTTTCTTGATAGTTAGTGACTAGAAGCACATGTTCTCTAACTTATATTCAACGATTTTAAGTAATCCACAAATTTTAAAGTCATAAAACCATCTCATTTGAACATAATCAGGACTATTAATCTATTTTCTATTATTTATTGGCCAAATGAAACAGGAGAAGCGAAACAAATAAAGCACACGCTTTAAGAGGGTCCTCATCTTTGCCTCATTTTTCTCAAGTGAGCTGGGCCAAGTCCGTATTGGACGTGTAGCCCTGGTCTTTGCAGAAAGTGTAGCCCTAGTTCCATATAAGAACATGAGGGCTTCCGTGTTCGTAGGAGCTGAGGATTTTCTTATAGTCCAGCGCTCGTGATATTAAACTAGAAATTCATTAAAAAAATAATATTGTTTCCTGCTCTGATATTAATCGATCAAAAGTTATAGATAAATTTTTCCCATGTTGCAAAAAAATAGAATGCCTCTAACTAAAAATAAATAAATAACGTATATTTCCAAGGATTGAACTCTGATCTATTTTTAATGAACCTACTTAACTACGCAGAAGTGGAAAATTCGAAAAGGTTATATTCTCGGATATTCATTCATCAGGACTCTAAATATTATATAGAGCACTTAGAAGATAGCTCATTCTGGTTTAACTTTGAATAAATTCTTTATAGGAGCTATAAAAATAAATAGAGAATCGAATTCCTTGTCGAGAAGTTTGATCAATAAAATCGAATAGACTGCATGGAATGCCATAAGAAAAACCGATATTCTATCAGATAGATGGAAGAATTTATTAAAAGTCAGTTCAAACGAAATGTTTTAGAAAGAAACATTATTTTCTTTATTCAACGTTAACACTTTCTACAAGTTTAGACTTGTTATAGAAAAATATTACACTTTTTGATTTATTATAAAAATTGGAAATATTACAATTTTCAAACAAGTTTGCCCACAAGTAAAAAATCTAGAATGAATAAATTCACAAGTGTGCCTTATTTTCCTAAAAGTAATTTTCAAACGTTGTATAAAATATTGTTGAAACAGTTAAAATTGAGATTCACTAAGAAAAAGAATATTTTTTAATTGTTTTCTATATATTTTTAATCAGTGGCAACCCTACATTAATAAATTATATTTGTATTACCAAAATACATTTGTATTGTTATGGTTACTGTTTAGGAATTATTTAATTTATCTATAGACTAAAGAGCTAACCGAAGAACAGATCGCAGGTAAAAACAGATCTTAGAGGAAATACACATTTTATAGAATTCAAAGAAGCATTTTCTCTATTTGATAAAGATGGAGACGGGACTATAACTACCAAAGAACTTGGAACTGTTATGCGATCACTAGGACAAAATCCCACCGAGGCTGAGCTCCAGGATATGATCAACGAAGTCGACGCAGATAGTAACATATGAAACTGACAATAAATATCAGATAATGGAACTATCGATTTTCCTGAGTTTCTAACTATGATGAGCCGAAAAACCGAAGATAGGACATCCGATGTTGAAATTCGAGAGGCTTTCCGTGTATTTGACAAGGATGGAAACGGATTTATCAGCATGCAAGAACTGCGGACTGTCCTAACCAATCTAGGAGAGAAATTGACTGACGAAGAATTAGCCGAAATGATGGCGGAAGCTGATATTGACGGGGATGGGCAAGTAAATTACGAAGGTTCTATATTTTGGTCATTTTTTTTAGAATTTGTGACTATGATGACAAGTAAATAATTCGTCTGATATTAAATTCTTATTAGTTCTAACAATTTACTTTCTTTTACTTATCTACTTAATACTGCGGTTGTTGCCTAGTATGGATTGATTAATGCCTTTATTACATTATTTTAAAAAAATGTATTGAAAATCAATTCTTTTAACACGGAATCGCCACCTGCTGCGCTAATAACAACTGTCATCAATTTCAATTGTATAAAATCACAAACTTTTATATTTTTTGAGATTTCCTAGCAATGTATAAAAGCCTAAAATTATTAATGAATAGTTATTTACAATTCCTTTCGTCACTCTATTCAAAATATTATTTTTAATATTTGCTGTTAATAGTTTTAATTCTCGCAATAACGTCACTATTTTTTTGTTCGCAAACATATTTGAACTTAGAGGTCAAAATTAAAAGTCAAACGTTTTGCTTAATGTAGTAGAATAATCCGTTGTTCAGAATTGGCTAAAAAACTTAATTAAACTTGAAAAATTAAAAAATAAAATTAGATATTTTAAATTGTGATTATTTTTTTAAATCATTTATAAACTTTGATGATTTAATTGCAGATAATAAGGCTTTACGTTATGCATTCGTCACCCTTTCTTTGAGCTCTTCAAAAACTTGAAAGATTATTTTCTGTTTCGCTAAGATAAGTTTGAGAGCAAGAAAATGTGATTTTTAATTTGGAATCAAATATTTATTTTTTAATTATCGAAAACATTTATAACATTGATTTCTAATCACGGAATGGAATATTAGCAAAGCTGACAAAAAAATAGTTAACAGTTTTTTTCCAAAAAATTAATTCAAAACTTACTGATTATTTCAAACAATTTTTTTTCTAAGCACATAAGTGTAATGCTTCCGGCCTGTGACATTT
Organism: Octopus sinensis; assembly: GCF_006345805.1. Classification (NCBI taxonomy): domain Eukaryota; kingdom Metazoa; phylum Mollusca; class Cephalopoda; order Octopoda; family Octopodidae; genus Octopus; species Octopus sinensis. Next base: position 70,193 of record NW_021832601.1, on the reverse strand, counting down.
AAAATCATTCTTGTTTATTTCTGACAATCAAATAGGAGTGAAGAGAAAGTGTCAAGGTACAAAAAAGCAAGCTCTGATCAATCAGCGTATAAATAGCAATAATAAAAAATATATTTGTTACGTTAAAAAAGCATATGATTCAATTGATCATGATTTTCTGTTTCACGTGTTACCTTTTTCAGGCCTTTTAACCTAAGTAACAAACTTTGTGAAGAGTTTAATTAGCAGATAGAGTTATGTTAATTAGCAGATAGAGTTATAGTTCGTTAAGTAAATTTTTTTAACAAATTTCCAAAATTGTTTTTGTCAAAACAACCAATCAAAGGAAACGAATTTAACCAACCACTTGTTTTTTTATCCATGATCTGAAAATACTTTTGGAAAAAGAAGATAAAATGATTAACATGATGGAATAGAATAAATATTTTGGTGTTTTTGTTTTCAAGAGAAGCCATGAAAAGTCGGCTACCAATCCAGAATTCATAAACAGCGTAAAATTTTTAGATGGATATGTAATGAAATATGACGTTTTGAAGATTATCGCAGAGAGTTTGAGGAAGAAGATTGTGAGCTTGGTACATACAACACTCAATTCTGTGAATATCTGTTATCGCATGAACGAATGTGAGTTATTAAATTGGCTAATATTGAGCCAAAGGAGTTTGAAAATATTAATCCGAAATTCTACGTGTATATCAGAATATAAAATTTATCTGAAACCGACTAACTAGGAACGACTGCATCTTAGTCGAACTAAATTGGGAATGGGGTATTATTATTATTAGCACTTCCCGTAGGAACATAAACAAGGAAAGGAAAGAGTTATATTCCCACACGTGCCACACACGATACAATCTTCTTAACCATCGTTTGCCATCCTCTGCGGTTTTGTGCAAGCCATCGCAGTTCGTCCAAGTCCTCGCATTTTTTCAAAGTTTTGCCCACGTGTTTCAGATCGTGTTCCAGCGCAACCGGCAGTGTTGTGCGGGGACGTCCGCGAAACTTTGGGCTATCCGAGAGAAAGTACTCTTCCATGGCTTGGTAAGCAGGTGAGGACGGGTCCATTCTCAGGACGTGTCCGAAGAGCCTCCAGCGGCCATCTGTGATGTATCTATGATGTCCTGGCTGACTGGCACCGAGTTACTGAGTTTGTAGAGCGATGAGTTGTTAATTTTCTTAGGCCAATGCAGACCATTTAGGACGCGAAGCTGTTTTCTGTGAAACAAGTCAAGATTCTTTAGTTCGGTGTCAGAGATGCCCCATGTAGATGAGTTGTACAATAGTACCGGTTTGACAAAAGCGTTGTAGATTCTAGAGCGTAGTGATGGGTTCCCGGGGCAATATCGTAGCCAATCTTTCATGACAGATTTTAGAGCAACTTCTTCGAAAGTCTTCATTTTTCCATAGTTTGGGTATCCGAGCGTGATACATCGACCACGTCAGTCCCGTCTTGGAGAACTGGAAACCCTCAAAGATAATGCACGCACGTTTATGGCTTTACGGTTGCTTAAGAGGAAAAAAAACTGCCCCAAACTTCGACTCCAAACCAGTAATGGGGTTCAAATATCTGACCCGGGAGAACAGGTGGGAGTCATTGCGGACTATTTTGAACAACGATTTAACGCTAACACCGAACAAATCTCGCCTTTCTCTGGCCCAACACGACGACTGAAAAATACAATCTCCTTGAGGGAAGTTACAAAGCCTGTTAGCAGGCTCAAGAATAACCGAGCTGCGGGACCGGACAACATTAATGCGGAGCTGCTGAAATACGGGCCCGAATCTCTTCTATGCAACATCACGAACATCCTCAACGATATGTTTGCTACAAATGACTCACTCCCGCTGGGCTCTGGAGTTCTCATCCCTATTCAAAAGCCGAACAAACCTCTTGGTCCAGTAGAAAATCTCCGCCCAGTCATTTCTCGCCTCTGTTATTTGTGATCTACCTTGAGGCTGCTTTACGAGAGCTGAGAGGTCTATATGACAAGTCAATAACTGAAGTGATTTACGCTGACGACGTCGACTTTGTGTCCACTGACAAATCCGCCCTACTCAGACTATTGGAGATTGCACCGGATAAACTTGGAGAATGGTTCTTAATCATGAACACGGACAAGAAGGGAATGGGGTCTTACTTCAATTTTCATAAACAGCGAAAATGTGTTGTTTCAATTTATTAATGATTTTTAGAAAGAAAATCTGATATTTTTATCAGAAAGAATGGAATCTTTCTGGTCTTGAACACATGACCATGATCACTGAATTCCTATTTTAAAGTATAAATTTAATCCAGCTCAAGTTGATATCCAAGAAAACCGCAGGAAAAGTTTCCTTTTGAATCAATCGCACAAAATCGCTCCATTCTCTCCTTTTTAACAGTTACAAATATGAAAATGTTGATATTTTTGAATTTTCTTATTGTCGTAAAAAAGGAAATAACAGCTAATGATCTGAAGCCGTGTATTGTTTGCTTCAGGATAGAAATTCATTTTTTGATGCAAAAGAATAAACGTGTCACCTTCATTGCAACAAGGCCAAGAAATCAGTTAATAATTTGCCCACACGATGTAACAGAATGTCAAAAGAAGACACAATGATGTTTTTAGATGACTGAATTGCAACACAATAAAATAAATATTTTCGTAACGGCAGAGTGAAAAATGAGATCGTGATTATCAAAGTTAAAATCACGTCACAAGGAAGCACTCACGCAAACTAAAGTGGAAAGGCTACACAAGTATGACTTGTTATCGTGAAATTTTATTGGTCAAAAACAATAGTCAGTATTTTTCTAATAAACAGTCGTTAATTCTTTGATTGAGAGGACGAGCGAATAGACAGGCAGTTTACGCGCAATATTGCGAGCGAAATGCGCTTAAAAAGCCAGCTAGACTCAAGACTCTCGTGACTCTTTTTTGAGATCATCAAACCAATCTCCGAACGGAACTCCAGGGCTTTTGGGCCGATTATCCCACTCGTCTCGAAACCCAGGGGGACGAAAAGGCAGGTGTTCTCCAATGAGGCGTACTTTGCGATTTTTTTCGTTTCGGCATGTGCGGAGGCTGAGCCAAGTTGGGAGGGAGAGTCGATGAGAGATGACGAGGAAAACGAGTCGACACAGGTGACGTCCTAAACGAGAGCGAGTCTCCCCTTGAACGGGAATAGCGTGGACTTATCGGGACGTTTTCTGTCACCACGGTCTAACCCAACCGGCTACAGGAGTATTCAAGGCGGAATGTCTGGGTATTCGGCCGGTACTGAGGCGACAATTATCGATTGATGTACAAATTAGGGCATATTTAATTGTCAGTACTAAAGAAAACCAATGAAAGTATTCTCGACAAGTAGAAACCTGCAATCAGAACTCCAATTGAAGAAATAATTTGTGTCGCATATCAATCGGAAAAGCGCGATAGATCTTCATTTACGTTCGCGAAATGGCGAGTTCGGTTGTTGAGAGGAGAGTAGAAATCAGATGAATAACCGTTGAGTATCTTCATAAAAAAGATAGTCTGTTAGTTAATTCACATTGATTCAATAATTATTTTTTTAGTTTCAGAGTTTGGAGTCATTTAAATTAATGAAAATTTAAAAATCAAGGCCATAATCATAATCGAGAACTAAATGAAATGTGAACATTTAACCTAAATTATGGATTATTATTAAGTACCCCCGGAAAATCGTAAATTAATTAAGTTTTTCGTGTTTTCTACGTAACCTCTTCAAGGCTTTGCTGTTTTTAACAATTACTCTTAAAGAGCACAGGTCTTCGCCATTTTTGAGTTTTTTTTATTTATTCCAGATAGATCTTCATTTAGAACCGTGAGCAAAGTGACTTTCGGTCATCCACGAAAAGCTCCTTTGGGTTACACAATATAAATTTCGATCGCGATTTCTGTCGATAATAAAGAAGACCATTGAATATCGAGAAACCACCTACCTGTATCAGAGAAAATCTATAACAATCTTGCGAGACAACTAGTTTGCTATCCGCGGTGCAGCCACTGGCGAATCCTAATTGTTTTTCCCTTCCATACTTTAAAATAATCAATTTTTCTTAAAGATATATTACGTTTATTTATCAAAAATAATGTTTTGTTAGTAATCTTTCAAGTTTTAACACAAAAAGATTATTTTAAATAAGAAAGACGGAATACCAATTTCTGTCAGTTTTGAAGAAAAATTTACTTCGGAGACGTCTTTTTGATAGCTACAAAGCCTAATAAACTACTGCGAATAACAAGAGTTAATATTGAATAATAAATAGTCAATATTATTTTAGAGCAGGCTGCAGCCCAAATCCAGGAGAATTAGGTTCACTTGTAAGTGATGTGAGTCCACCCTTTGGCTCACACGAACATCGCCAACCCTGTCCACTCCTAAAATAAAGAAATTTCCGAAAATTACATTGGTCCAGGGTGTACCTTACGACCTGCCCTCAACTCATCAATGATCATTTCCATGTCGCTGACATTCAAATCCTCCTGGAAAATAAAAACAACCCTAAACATAGTAGTCGTCGTTGATTTGAATCATGGGACCGTTCACACAAGCTCCAAGGCATTCGACCTCGGTGACCGTAAACATTTTATCCTCTGTGGTCTCACCGACGGATATCCCCAACTTTCTTGTAATACAGTCCACGATATTTCCAGAATTTGCCAACATACACGGTGTGGTAGTGCAGACTTGTATTCTGTACTTCCCAGTCGGCTCTCTAAATAAGAATATAAAATAGCAAGTAACCGGTTGAACATTGTATAGAACGTAGCGACCTCATAAACACGCATGGGTGCAATATTTAGAAGTTTTGCTACTTTGTTCATTGCTGCCAATGGGAGCCATCCGCCTGATAATAAATGATATTTATGTTAATGATATTTAAATAAAATATTCAATTAACCGTTCTGTCGTTGTGCCAAATCTAGTAGAGGTATCAAAGCACCTCTTTCAAACCCTTTAGGATAATTCTTCATAAGGGCCTCAGCTAACTGCATCAATTAGAATTTTAATAGTACTTTTACATTAGCAGGTGTAAATGCAAAGTGGGTTTTGGAGTTATTTTCTGGTGTATCCCGATGCTAAGATTTATAAGTAGAAAGCAAATGTTTACCACAAAAAGCTTACTGCTTAATTTCATGAGGTGATTGTAAGATATTCTACTGGTTGTGGTAATAAGCTATATTATAAAGTTTGTCATTAGCCATAAAAACCGATTTAGACATTAGGTTCCACAAGAATATAGTTAAAAACCTTTTTTAATTTATAAAACAAATTAAACAATAATATATTTATTAAAATTATCAACAAATTTGATTAAACGCGATTTTAAAACTAGATGATTTTTTAATAAGCGGCAAGGTTTTTTCTGTTTTGAAAATTATCTTATCTAAAAATTACTCTTTCAAATACTTGACAGTCAAATAACTAGGAAAACTCAAATGCCTTTTCTATAGTTTCAATGACCAAATCAGAGAGAAAGTTTTCTCTTAGTCACAAAACAGGCTAGTACCGCTAACATCTCAATTTAAGCCAGACTATACAAAGAACAATTCAGATAGCAAATTTACAATTCCTTTAATTTTCAGACTTGAACCATCAGATTCAATTTTGTGTTGACTCGTAAAGCTGGATATGAATTACAGTAGCTGTTCTCAACCTTTTTTAGACTGGGGACCACTTTTGCATTCAAAAATTTTGTAGGGACCACCTTAAATAAAATAAACATTTTTTTTGCTATTAGCACACAATTTTTGGCCTCTTCAGGGCGCGTTAAACATCTTCAGGAGAAAGTTCACAGATTCTAGAAAGAATTTTCCCTTTGAAATCCATCTGATTTCAGAATGATAAAGTTGTATAAAATAATTAGTTTCCAATTCTTCATAAAAAGTTCGGAAGATTCGATGATTAAGTACGCGAGATCGAATATAGTTAATTACTTTTACAATAGTGTTTCTCTTAACGGCGAACACATAGTTTTTGAACAAAGTGCATATTTGTTCAATACACAATCTCTTGCAACAATATCAGAAAGTAAATTCTTAATACGAGTAACAAATCCAGATTGATGACCAATCATCGCAGGCGCATCATTTTATTCGTCTTCATAAAATTGTCAAAAATATTAAAGATGTCCTCTCTACGAATGTGTCGATCCATCTCCAAACAAAATACAAATTCATCGAAAATATTTACATGATCAAAAAGGCAAACATAGGACACCTGCTGACAGACATTAGAAATGTCAGTTGACTCGTTCAATTGGATGCTTATCCTGCATTTACTTTGATTGATCGGTTTAATTAATGGGGTGATTAGTTTATTACGAAAAAAGAATTCGGTAAAGTGTTGAAAGCTTCATGGACGGGTAGCCAACGCGATCGAGAAAGGATTGGAGCGTACTATCGCAAGGGATATCCGCTCGAAAAACCATCTTGATTCGCGGGCGTCGCCTGTGATAGCAGATATGCGGGAGCCGATCTCCTGAACGAAGCTGATTACCTTACCGCCCAAAGAACCGTAAGTCCCAACCGCGAATGGAAGGAATTGGAACTTCTCCGTAAGTGAGGAGTACTTCCGCATCTTTTTGCATTCCGCGGTCGTGACAATAGATCCAGGGGCGGATGCGGACATCAGCAGGTTCTGAGGCGAGAAAGAGTTTAATTAATTGCTTTAAGATATCACATGACGATTCTGAAATTGAACTTCGTTCTTTCAACTTTAAAATATTCATGTGAACAACGATTTGCATGGAAGGATTTTCTGGAAGGTCAAGTCCGAGCTATCTCCAGGCGTGAACAGCAACAAGGTATTCAATAAACTCGCCGAGTTCGGGTAAATTTATAAAAACAGAGCAAAAGAAATTTCCAGAAGCGGATGAGAAGAGATAGCAAGGCAAGATCTGCACAAGAAAGAACCCCAATACCCCAAGGCAAAGTGGGAGCGCAGCACGAGAATATCAAACCTTAGTAAATATGATGTTCAAAAGGAAGTGTAAAGACAAAACAACACCGTCATCCAAAGCCAGAAGTTTTTGATGTAAACAATAAAAAGATGTGCAGAGCAAATAGGTCAGCCGAAGGATGTAAAGAAAGTTTTTGAGTAAGAATAACCCCAAATGAGACTCAAAATGACGGATTCGAATGCACAGATCCAAAATCTTTTTTGCTGTCACAAATAGGAAAACCAAAAATCACAAAATCTGGTCGTCAATCTTCTCCGTAAAGACCTAAAAGCATTACTCTGAATTGTTAGTGGCCCCGAAAGTCCTACTACTTCACATTTATCGCCATTTAACGAAAGCCTAATTTTCGCAAATTCAGATTTTAACCTCGAGAAGTCTTCCATAATCACTTCTAATAAGCACTAGGAAGAAGTAATCGCAGCGACTGAACAAAGGTTAATGGAAGGCACAAGACATCCTTGGCACTTCCAGTTATGAATTAAAAAAGAGCAAACCTTAGAAAACCCCACACGGGAGAGATGAAAAAATGCGGACTGAATATTTTACATACAGAACAAACGGCCATGGATAATTGAGAAAAAAAACAATTGTTTGGACTGGATAAAATGGCACAACAAGATCAATCACACTTTAGCAATTGTTATTTAGTTACCCCGACCTCTCTAGCTTGAAGAAGGCCGGCTGTCCTCAGGCGCTCAGCAGCGAGTGCTGGGCGCTTCCATAAGTCCATAATGCCCACTGAAGGCCCGGTCCGGAGAAAGCTTCTCGAAGCAATAGGCATAGATGGTCCGGAGGAGAAGACCAATAGCCAGGTTCGACGATTAGGAAGAAATGTCAGGATTTTCGGAGTTTTTGAGATGGGGAGGCGTTCTCCAAAGATTTTCAGCTCTGAATGCTGATCTAGCTGGCGACGGTCACTGGTGAACAACGTAACACTGGACTTGGAGAGAGAGGGTGAGAGGTGGTTTGTTACAACCCAAGACTCCAATAAATTCAGATGAGTTTGTAGGCGTGTGGAAGCAGTTGAAATGTTCTTGTCCCGAGCCGCCAAGATCAAATCATCAGCATAAAACAGGATCAAAGTTTCTTCCAGCTCAGGTAAACTGCTCAGGTGGAAGTTAAACAAGGCCGGGGAGAGGGCCGATCCTTGCGGAACTCCATTCGGTAAGTATCGCGCGTGCGACGTCCTCGACATGAACAAAGTGCGACCCAGTCTGCCGGATATGAACGACTTGAGCCATTTTTGAATTATTGGAGGAATGCTCGTCGCTGTAATCTTATTTGAAAGAAAATGACGGGAAGTCTTGTCGAAGGCTTTTGCGATGTAGATCGAAACCAGAATTGTGCGAAGTGGTGGCTTTTTGTTGTTAAAACTATCCGCAATGAAGTCCGTTAGTTTTGTTAGGTGCGTAGAGGTGAAGTAAGATGGGTGGAAACCATGTTAGGATCTAGACAGGTTGATGTGCGGATATATGTGTTTCAAAATGAATCTCTCCAAAACTTTCGAAGCGACACAAAGCAGAGAGATGGGCCGGAAAGAACCTGGGTCCCGAGGATCCTTTTTCGGCTTGAGTGTTGGGATTATAGTTGATTGTTCCCATAACATGAGGACATATCCAACGTTCAATGAAGTTTGAAAGATGTCCGTGATGACTCGAAGTCCATTCGGCCCAAGGTTTTTTAGATGATGAATCCATATTCCGTCTAGGTCTTTTGCCGGCAAATTCTAAGCGTCCAAGATTAGGGCACGTATGTCCAACCAGTCTATCTTGATCGGAGAGACGTTTGGTGACGGAGGGGGATTTAATATATATACACGATTTGATCTGTCCATGTTGATCTGACAGATGAGCTGTCCGCTTGTTCTCGAAATGACTTCGAGCGGAGGCGTTATTTATCCCAGATTCGTGAATGGAAGTGTGTAAGATCTGTCCGGAAGAAATAGATTTCAATGCGTTTCAAAATTCAGTTGGGTTGGTACGATGATCCAGTCTAGATACAAACTCTTTCCACCTGGCTCTTTTGTTTTGTAGAATGTGGTCAGTGATTATCCCGTTAATACTTGATAATATGGAACCCGAGTTGGAGTCCCGGACGCCATTCCTCTTTATTGCCCGTCTCTCTTTTATGAGGTCAATGATCTCCTTTGTGAAAAGTGGTTTTGCCCGAGGATGAATCCTTTAGGAATGTATTTTCGGTCTGCAGCGATTATGCAATTGTTGAAGTGTTTTATTGCGTAATCGATCGATTTGAAATTTAGGACTGAGAAGTTTAACAATTGTGGTTAAGGCTAGTCGAATTAGGTGAATTTCAATGTTTTGGGTTTATACTTAATTACACAATCAGTTTTAACTTTAATATATTTTTAGGTTTTGAAAATTCTGGGGGACCACTAAAAATTTTCTGGAGACTACAGTTGAGAACCGCTTAATTAGAGACATGCCTGAAATTGTTGGAATAAAGTTAACGCTATTTTCTACAATATTATTTTATTTAATATCACAAAAAGCAATATTTTAAATTTAATAATTTTAAAAGTGCTAAACTTATCGTGGAACGTGGGACAGAATAACAAATGTTTAAACGTTTTTCAGCTTTATGTCGGATTGTGACCACAAAGAGGAATTTACTGACTCGATATACTCGCCCAGCACTTTTACCAATTCGTCAATCACTTATCCGACCATCGCAACATTTCCTAAGTTCTGATGGAAATACTGCCAACAAGAGTAAAAAAAATTCCAGCGACGACTCAAAATCTCCTAACGGTGGACTAACCTCGACAAAAATACCTGAAGATTTTCCAATCGTCCCTTTAGTGACTGTTCGAAAAAGTCCAATGTTTCCCGGCTTTGTTCGAATAATTGACGTATTTTTGAGATTTTAACAATCAGATTTCAGATAAGAAATTAATTGATCTCATACGGAGGAAAATCAGCCTAAACCTACCTTATGTCGGTGTCTTCATGTTCAAAGAAGATGAGTTGATATTAATGTTAAATATATAAGTTTCTCCGGAAAGCAGGTTACCTTAGAAGATATTTACTCCGTGGGGTCCTTTTGTAATATTGTTGAATGTCACGAAGTGGGATCTTCCTTAAGAATATTCGTAGTGTCACACCGACGGTATAATTTAAATATTTATTACAGATTAAATTATATCCTTACATATAAAATAATATAAATTTAATATTTTTTATAGAATCAAACTTTTGCAAGTTCTTCCTGAAGACGCATCTTCTATCATTAATGGAGAGAAACCAAAGATTACTAAGCGTATCAAAAAATCTACGAATCAAGACCCTCTAAAATCCGAGGACAACCAAAAGGACATTTTGATGCTAAAAACTGAAAACCTACTACACGAAGATTTTGAAAAAACAATCGAAATAAAAGCAATGATGGAAGAGATAGTCCAGACTGTGCGTGAAATATCACAGCTTAACCCAATCTACCGGTTAGGTCGTCCAAATTTAATTATTTCAGAGAGGCAGTGTCTCAATTATTGCAAGGAGGTTTCAAAATGGAGCGTTCCTTGCAGGACCCCATGTACGTGAGCGATATTGGTGCAGCGCTGGTTAATGCCGAAAGCCCTGAACTACAAAAAGTTCTCGAGGAAACAAATGTAAGTGACAAACTGAAGATTTCTGTAGATTCCCAAACGTTTGAGATTAACGCTCGAACTTTTAAAGAATGAGTTGGCAGTCGCACAACTCCAGCAGAAAATAAGGAACGAGGTGGAGGAGAAAGTTAAGGAACAGAACAGGACTTACATGCTTAACGAACAACTCAAAGCTATTAAACGAGAATTGGGAATTCTCAAAGACGACAAAGACAGTGTTTCAGAGAAATTCCGTCAAAGGCTAGCAAGCTTGACAGTGCCTGTCACAATAATGGAAGTTATTGAACAAGAACTTGCAAAGTTGTCGAACTTGGAGAGTTCTTCTGCTGAATTTTCTGTGACTCGAAATTACTTGGATTGGTTGACGTCAATTCCGTGGGGAAGGTACACGGAGGATTCTCTGGACTTGGTCAAAGCCCGAGAGATCCTTGATCACGATCATTATGGAATGACTGAGGCCAAAGATCGTATTTTGGTAGTTCAACCTTCCAGTAATTGTTTAGGAGTTTATAGCTGTGAGTATTCTAAAAAAATCGACTCATGGTAAAATCCTCTGTTTTCATGGACCTCCGGGAGTTGGTAAAACAAGTATTGGTTGGTCTATTGCCCGTGCTTTAAATCGAGAGGTTTTTCGTGATTATAGACACGTGTAGTATTACCGCTTTTCCGTGGGGGGATTGACTGATGTCGCAGAAATAAAGGGACATCGTAGAACATATGTTGGTGCTATGCCTGGAAAGCTAGTTCAGTGTCTTAAAAAAGCAAATTCGCAAAATCCGGTGGTTTTGATCGACGAGGTGAAATGTTATATTCTCAAGTAATTAGATTGACAAAGTTGGGAAAGGGTATCAGGGGGATCCCGCTTCAGCCTTACTCGAGGTCTTGGATCCTCAGCAAAACAACTCATTCATGGACCACTACATGGATGTACCAATTGATTTGAGTAAAGTTTTTTATTTTGCTGACATTTGAAGCTGCTCTTTATTTGTACTGCTAATGACATATCAACAATCCCTCCTCCACTCCGTGATAGAATGGATCTTATTTCTCTCAGTGGTTACACTGATGATGAAAAAATAAATATTGCTCTCGTTTTTAATATCTTATAATTTTCAGAATCATTTAATTCCAGTGATTAGCGAGAATACTGGACTTGTGTTGGACCAATTAACTATTGAGAAATCTGTGTTACAGACTCTCATTAGGTTTTATACTCGAGAAAGTGGGGTACGGAACCTGAATCATCTCATTGAACGGATTTATCGTAAAGCTGCCTTGAATTCTATTCTGAATCCTGTTAATGAAAAGAATTTAACTCCCGAGCGACTTGCTGACTTGATCGGTCCAGTTAAATATCCAGAAAATACTTTTTATGGGAAAAAGACCCCAGTTGGAGTTACAACTGGATTAGCATGGACCGCAGTTGGTTGATTTGCTTATGCTAAGCTTAATATAAATAGGCGGAGCTGTTTTGTATGTCGAATGCCGACCACGACCAGAAGGAGGCTCAGGTCAGTTGCTACTCACCGGCAATTTGGGAGATGTTATGAAAGAGAGTTCAGAAATTGCTTTGACAGTATCACAGTCGTTCTTGAAGAGAAAATATCCTGATAATGATTTTTTGGTATTAAATAAGGGAAGAATACACTTACATGTTCCAGAGGTTATTTAAGTGCTTTAATTTTTAAGGGTGCTACTCCTAAGGATGGTCCTTCAGCTGGGTGTACACTTGCTACTGCAATGTTATCAGCTGCTATGGGAAAGCCTGTTAAGCAATCTGTGGCCATGACTGGCGAGCTGTCGCTGACCGGGTGTGTCTTACCGGTTGGTGGTATTAAAGAGAAAGTTTTGGCGGTTAAAAATTATGTTTTATTTGGTAGGCACGTCGTATTGGAATAAATGAAATCATTTTGCCTTTGGGGAATCAAAGCGATTTTGAACAACTTCCCGACTCTATTAAGTCTGACATTCGAATACATTTCGTGAATGATTACTCTCAGATTTATGACATCATTTTCCAATCTAGTAATTCATAGATTAAATTTGCCTAATATTTTTCTATTCCTTGATAATTTTGTTTCATTTTTACAGTACAATCATTAGTGCACAAATACTAATCATGGTTGGGTCAAAGACTTTTCACATATCAATGAGCATCAAGAAAGTAATTTTTTGAAAGACAGATCCAAAATTTGTCTTTAAGACGGCCAGATCTAAAGCCATGTTGGAAAATACGGAAATTGTAGAGCATGGAAAATTAACATTATCATAAGTTTTTTGGTACTTTTGACCGGACGCAAGAAGAAAAATCACTTATTTGTTTTCCGGGCTTTGGGATGTGCGTGATTAGAGAGTTATTTCACATGTTTGCCACGTTTGATGAGATAAGGAGTGTTAATTTATTTTTTAAAAGAAATAGACCAAATAAATTAGAGGTCAAACTTACTTTAAGAAAAACTATGAAAACATAAGGACATAGTTTAGTACAAACATTCGAGTATTTAAGTATATTGCTGATCAAAAAATAATGCGTTTATTTACTCTATTCAGTTTTTTTATATTTACGAGTAAACAGTTTTCAATTCAAAACGCTTTCTCTCAATTCGACACAAATGGAAACGGATTCATCAATAAAGTTGAACTGAAAGATTTACTAAACGATATTGGGATAGATATTACTGACGAGGAAATAGACGTGTTGATTACTGAAAACGATATTAATAAGGATGGACGTTTAAATGTTGATGGTTTATTATTTTGGTTATTTTTAGATTTTGTAAAAATGCTGTATAGTAAATAATCCTTTAATATTAAATTCTTACTAGCTTTATCAACTTACTTCCTTTTACTCATCTACTTATTTTTCTGTTTGTTGCTTTGTATTTAAAAATTTAATTCCTATTGGATTCTAATCTATATAATAAAAGGGTTATTTAATTAGTTTGGTTATTGGCGAATAGCCTGGGAAACCTGTTGGTCAGATATCAATGCTCAGATGAGTCGCCAGTAACTTTTCCATCCGTGATCCGATTTTTTGGAGCAGATTAGGAGTGGAAGGCCTCTGTATCTCTGACGTCTTGGAATTTGTTAAAATAAATAAAAATGTTGAATTCTAAACAAATTCAATTATTTATAAATTCTTAATTTCACAATAATAACTTGCTCGGATGCATAGGTTTAGATTTAAAATCTGATATGCAATATTTTCTTCGTTGCTATTTAATAAAGGTTAATCAAACTTAGAAATATCTAGATATTGAAAATCTTATTTCATTGATTTGTGTGCTTAAATTATTAATTGTGACCGGTCGAAAATGAGATACGGTTGAATACGAGCCGTTAAAAAAATCGATAGTCAATATACCGATAAAAAAAGCCAATTGACAAAACAGCAAACGGGGCGTACTAATGATTGAACCTTTAATCTTTTAAAAAATGAAGTTTTATATCTAAACCAAGTTTGCTTTAAATTAGTCAAATTATTCACAATATTAGCAAATTATAATTTACATCATTTTAATTTTTGATAATATACATTTCATTGATAAGCGGAAAGTATGTATAAAAAGGAGAAGGAAAGAGGCCACGCAGCCCCCAATGAGAGACGCTGAAACAGCCATTGGGTCTTGCGAGTGTCGTTCATGTACACAGATCAGCGATCCGAGCCATCTGACAAAAGAATTGATTGAATTTTGATTAAACAGAAAAAAATTGCTGAACAACTTTTCTTCATCATATTCGGAAATAATTTAACAAGATCTTTGTTCCTGTTATCACTTAAATAATCTTATTTAAATTAATTTGTAAGAAAATCTTAGTACATAAACTAGTGTACAAGTTTGCTTTAAACTAGTCAAATTATTCCCTACATCATTTTTATTTTTGAAAATATAAATTTTATTGAATTAAATTTTGATTAAGCTATTCTAGCCTCGCTAAGTCTCTGCTATTTTCTTGTATCACAGTACCATCTTCTGCCTCGAGATCAACAATTCCTGTTGCAGATACTCCTCTAACATAATATGTGAATGTATCAATGTGCTCATTTAAGGCACTTTTCCGTGTTTTTTTATTATTGTCAAGATACACCCTCCTGACAACTCGATCGCCGATGTTAAAAAAGGAAATATCATTCTGTTAATCTGAATAAGGATGCAGTTCTTATAAAATTTCGCATCTCCTTTAGCAAATTGGATGGTATAATTTGATATTTCAGATAGGTTATAATTTCTTGCTTTTGTAACAGATTGAAACGGACAACCCTCATAACAAAAAAAAACTAACGTGAGGAAAAATCTATTTATTTATTTATTTACCCCCGGCCCCTTCAATTGAAGGAAGCCGGTGGCTAACAAGAACGTTAGGGCCAATGTCGGACGCTCCCAAAGATCCCCGATCGTGATCCGGTGTTCCGAGGAAGTAGAAGGCGGGCCTGGACAGGAGAAAAGGTCGTTGAGGGAATAGGAAGGGGTTATTTCACCAAGACCGATTTTTATGCGATAATCGTGTAGGCCAGTATGGTGGCCACAGCGGAGACGAGCCAAGTTCACTCGGGCTTCTCTTGAGAGGGAGGATTCGATCTTATTAATTGGCGGCGGAAGGCGTCCCAGAAGCTTGTTTATTCCAAGACATCTGATTGCCCTCGTAGCCACCAGGTCGTGAATCCCCTTCTGGTTAATGTCCGGAGGGGATCGTATAAGCTTGCGGACTTTGTCCGCGAGGGTCGGAACTATTCTCCTGTTGTTAGTGGAGTGCCAGAGGAAGTAGCCAGGGTGATTTAGGGTTCGGCATTTGTCAAGGAATTGCAGCCCGAGCATTTCAAAATGGTCACTGATTGGAAGGATTTTCGATTCCCAATGTAGGTGGTCGGTAGGTGTCGTTTTTAGACAGCCGGTAATAATTCGTAATGCTGAGTTTTGAGTTCTCTGAAGTTTTTCAAGGTTTGTATTAGATAAGCAGGAACCCCAAGCAGGGATGGCGTAGTTCATAGTTGTTCTAATAAACTGCTTGTATACAGTTGTTAGACTTTCCTTATCCTGCCCAAATGAAGTCCCCGCAATAGCTCGGAGCACATTGAGTTTTTTCTGGGATTTTCCACAATCTATTACTATTCTATCTGACGTAAACCGTTAAGAAAACAAAAATTTGTGAAAAATTTAGAATTATTAAAATTACAAATCATTATAAAGGTATAAATTAATTAATTGATTAATTTTTTCATTAAAAAAATATTGACGATTTTTTTAACGGCTCGTATTCAACCTGGGCTCGTATTCAACCGGTCACATTAATTATAATATATCGAATTAAAGGTCTAGGAAAAACAATGTAAATTGCCAAAGAGATCTTTGAAAAACCCACATGTTTCTCACAAATCGGTTTTCTCTTTGAGACAGGGAAGCCAATTTTCTTGACGAGAGACCTAGACGTTTATCGCACTTGAGATCTTAAAGTTCTTGTATTTTTCCGTTACGAAGTAAAACGATTTTGAATGACTTACCGAATTTATGAAATGATTCGAATGAATTTTTTGAAAAATAAATCTTGAAATGTTGATGTCATTTTCGACTCTAGTGATTCTTGAATTATAATTTTCGGAATACATGTTTATTCCTCTAATTATTTTGATAATCCTACCAGATATCAACTTTAATATGATTCAAGTATTAACCTAAATAGTGTTCAAATATTAATTTTAGGCGATTTTAAACATTTAATTTTTAATCGAGGACAACAAATCCGATCAATTCCTACATATAAATTCTGCTGTGGTTATATACTCTTTAAAGCCTCGGGTTATATATTCTGTCTGGAAAATAATTTATTTTTAAAGTGAAAGAGACGTATTCAGGTATAATTTGTGAATATTTCATAATTCGATTATGTAATCATCTCTCACTTGTATAAATAAATATATTCAGCGAAGAGAAACTGATAATTTGTTTCTTTTGAAATGAATAAACTAAAGAAATTAGAAACGTAACTTTATTTAAAAGAAATAATGTACGCTTGGGGCAGTTTTTATTTGTAAGTAAGGTTCGTTTTGAATGTCGGAGCACAATATCTTTGATAACTCGGAATCTGATCGGGATAACTCACATATAAATAGTATAGATTATAACAAATACGACTATGAGTGGCCTGAATATTCTATACAAGATTTTGAAGATATATTTGATAATTCCTATTTAATTCCTAATTTTGAGAATACCCAACAAGAAGCTTCTATTAGTAATCATGTTCTTGAAGAAAACGTTTCTGCACACCCCGTTGATCTGAATAGCGGTATTCAATTAATTTTATTCAACCGTTAAATTTTAATATAATTTGTATTATATAATATTTAGATAATGTAGCATTGTCACCAAACATGCAGGATAACACTGAAATAAACAAAGAATTAAATCGAAGTGTACGTTCTACATTTAGCAAATTTTCAAATTTTCGAAAAAAACAAAATGTGAAAGAGAAAGAAAGGAGAATAAATATGGGCGTCTGTTTTCAAAAACTTTCAGATATTGTCCCAACTTTGAATGAAAATAAACGTAGTAAGGATAAGATTCTGAAAGATACTGCTGATTATATAAGAAATTTAGTTCGTGAATTCAAAAAAAAGCTTGAGGTCATAAATACATTGAATAAAGAAATATCTGAAAAGTCGAAATTTTTATTAAATAATATGAAGAAATGATACCTTATTCTTAGTCTTTGTTTCTTTATATGTTCGGTTGCTTAATTTATTCTGTGGTGTATGAATTGGAGATAATGTAATGTAAATAGCACTTCCGCTTTGTTATAAGCACGTAAGTGCCTAAGGTTGCACTTTGCTAGCCACAAAATTTTGTAAAAGAAGAGAAAGCAAGAGAGTTAATTATTTTTAATTAATTCCAAGGTAGGACGACCATTAGTTACTCTTCTTTTAAAGTTTCGTTTTATTGTAGTGCGGCTGATCAAACGCTAGGAAGCTTAACATCTCATCCGGAGATCCGTTCCATCAGATGTCCTCATATGATAAGTCCATGAACAGGCTCTCGATCACCCAGCTGTACGGCGAGAAAAAATTCTATTAAATTCCTTAAATTTGGTTAAATTAAGTTCTTTAACATGATTCTTAAATTTATAAAATTCTTAAATTAATATAACATGTTATAGTGTCAGCCAAGTTTCAGAATATATGATTTTTCTGACTATTTATTTAATCAATATATTTTCCCTAGATTTTGCTGACTTAACCATAAAATCACATTCTGGAAATTTCGAGCAATTTAAATCGAATTCAGAACTGCCGACAATGTTAATTTTTATCATTTTTAGACTAGAATTCACTGAAACAATTTGATTCTGACATATATAACCTGTTATTGTAAAACTAGTATAGACCGGGTAGCTCAAATTCGAGAGATAGATTAATTGAGATTAATGGAAGATAGATTGGTTACACTGGTTATAGAAATTAATAATTAGTCCTGTCGAAATAAAGAAAATCTTGACAACTTTGAAGGCTATATTTTTAAAAATGAGCTAAATTGTTTTGACAAAAGATTTTTTGCAATTGCCTTTGATGTTGGCAAAATAAATTCGTTTAAAAAGCCAGGTTTTTTCGCGGCGGTCAAAGGTCTTGGAGAAAATCCTTGTCCAGATCTCTAAAATAACGTACTTGACACAACTGGTCTTAAAGGTAGGGGGAGCAAAAAAGAAAATATGCCGGAAATAATTATATTTTTTAATCATCGAAACTTCTGTCCTGGAAGAGAAGTATCCTGGAGTAATGCTAAGCTGTTTAGAAAAGTAGGCGCGTAGATTTCTGTGCCGATTACGTCCATACCCCACTTGAAAAGAAAGATGGTCATCTGTCATGGCGTTTCCCATCTCCACGATATGCTGTAGAAACCTTCCGGCACTGTGCTTGCATAACGTTAAACCTTATACCTACGAAAATTCAAACAACTCAGGATGTTCAAAACAAAGGAAAGAAACAAAGTTGATGAGGTTCGACAAACTAGTTCTTACAAATAAAATTAGGTGAGGATTTTGTAAAATACTGATTTTATTATATTTTATAAAAATTAATTAAATTAATATTCATAAATATTACTATGTGAATGTATAATAACATTAACATTTATTTTTGTTAGCTGTTTATGACTTTATTTAGTTCATTGTTGTGAAATGAAAAATACAGGAATACCTCCCAATCTAATATCTGAACTAGACAACATGGTCAACGAATATTTAGTTTATAGAGGATTTATATTAACGTCAAAAATGTTGGCAAATGAACTTAGCAGTCCTAAAAAACAGATGCACGTTAAATTTAAATAGTTTTATTTTCAGCCTAAGCTGATCCTCGATCATTTTCTGAATTTAATTGCGAACTTTGATTTGAAAGCCCTCGAGTCTTACTGGGATTTCCTTCAAAGTCATTTTTTCTGCCAATTTATGGAACTCCACGAAAAGACCATTAAACATCTCCATACGTCAATTCTCCGACTATATCTCATCAGAGCTTCTTCTGCCAGACAATTAACAAAAATTGGGGAATTTTTTGAAAAAAATCAACAAATCATTTCTGATAACCCAGATTGGGTAAATTGGCTTGGTTTATGTGATCCTGTATATTTTTAGTCCTTCCGTACACCAAAAATCCAGAAAATGTTAAAATATTTTCCACTTATTTTACCCGTCAGTGGCAGGAAGCGACAACCCTGTCCCTTTATAATTTCCTTGTTTTCGTCTTCAAGAACCTATCACCTCCATCTCTTGTCAGATTAGTAAACGAATCTCGCCTTGGAGTCACTTCGGTCCCAGAGCAGACGTTAAATACAAATTCTGTATGTAAATTTTTATAATACACGAGATTAGGTTCTAAATGTATCTAACGATGAAGAAGACGATTTGATGGTCGAAAATTATTTTAATTATGTTGAAGACGACCAAGTCGAGGTTTTAGTTTATTTAATTATTCTTAAATAGAATACTCCTCTATCAGATGAACTAAATGAGCATCAAATTCAAAACGAATCAAGGATACTTAAAAAAGTATTCTAAATAGCGTTTTTTTAATTTAAAGATTAATTATACTGGACATAATTCTCGAGTAATACAAGCAAAGTTTAACCGAAACGGAACTTTGGTGGCGAGTTTTGACGATGAAGGGATAGCCCGGTTATTATCTTTTTATTACTGTTAAGAATATGGCACCCAAATTTTGACAGCAACCAAACAATTCAAACACTGACGTCAAAATCTGTTATAACATCCGTGGAGTGGATTGGAACTACTGAGTCTCTTGTATTCATTATGGAAGGTAGCTTGGATAGGTAGCAATTGGCTCTCTTGAAGGACAATTACGACTGTTTGATGTCGGGTGTAAAGAATATACAAAAAATGTGCGGGTTGACAAACAGCCGTGCAGGTTTGTGGGGAGGGACTCATTTAATACCTTAGCGTCCTTAACGTTGTGGGAGATTCAGATGGGGCACAGTTTGCAGTGCACAGCAAAATAGTTGGACGTGATAAGATTTTCATTTATGACACAAATGTGTTTAAATCAACAGTTTTTATTTTTAATCAAGTTATAGAGATCATTTTATTTAGATTACGAAGGACCAGTTGCCCTCTTATTCGAGCCAGAATCTCCGTTTGTTCTTTATGTGGGTTCCTCCGATGGAGTTTTACATTCTTATGGTCTATATATTTAGCAATAATGCTAAGATATCAGAGATAATAAGAAACAGCAGCATTCACAAACACGACTCTCTTCAACACCAATATTGACAATTACTTCTCCCGAAAAGAACGTCTTATATTGTACCAGTCATGATGGAATGGTGTGGATTTATGTTTTATTATTTATAGCTCCACGTTATTGACCAAAATAGTGTGGTTGATATTATCGATCTAGGAGAGTTGGCAACAGAAGTGCTTTTTGGAGATTTGATTCCGAAAACTTTTCCTCAAATTTTACCTTCGCCTCAAATGTTTTCACTTTGTGGGACGCAGTCACTTTTTACCTACTTTGATAGGTCTTCGGTTGTTTATAATGTTTGGCATATTTTTAAATTTTTTACAGTATGGGAAATGTCGGCATATTAATAAGGCTGGCATTTTAAGCTCATACGTTTCCCAAAATTCGGAAAGTGTTGTGTGTGGGGTGGATAGTTCTTCTAACAATTATTTGATTGCATCTATAGATGGAAATATTGAAATTATTATGGCGGAATTCTGTTTTAATGGAAAATTTTGATATTTTTATTAATTGGGAGATTTTGTTACTAAAAAATTATAAACGCTCTTCAATTATAAACTAGAAGAATAAACCCTTGTAACTAGAAAGAAATTTGAAATAAAAGAAACTGTGTCCGTAAATATTATATTAGTTGGATTTCTTTAGTTATAACGTGTCATTCTGGGATCTCAAACAAATATTTTTTTTATTTTAGCATTTTTAAAGTATAAATGATCTTGTAAAAAATATAAGATCTACGTTTCCAAAAAGTTGTGATTTTATTTAAAAAGTTTTTATATAGAATTTTTTAATATATTTTTAATGTAATATTCACCTGTTCTATATTATAATTCTAAATCAACCAGCTTTGTAAGATGATCGAACAAGCGGCCCACTTGCTGTATATAAAAACCCAAATTTATCGCCAATCTCTTTCCAATAGTTGAATTTTTCTGGAGTCACGTATTCTTTCACTTTTAAATGTCTTTTCGTAGGCTGCATGTATTGTCCAAAAGTGAGACAGTCAACAGAAGCTAGTCTTAGTTCTATTTTGTTGCCAAAAATATATTTACCTTCCAAAGTATTCATAACCTGTTGATCACTCTCCCCCAGTCCGAGCATTATTGAAGTCTTAGTAATTAATGACGGACGAAATTGTTTTGCAAGTTTTAGAACGGCTAAAGATTGAGAAAAGTTAGCACGTGGATCTCGCACTGAGCTAGAAATGGAAAAGTAAATCAGACTGTTGTAATTCAGGGACGGTTTCGATATTGTGGGCAAAAACCTCGAGACCAGAATTTGCAACTTGATTGATACAATCGTAATTTCCACCAAAATCTGGGACAAGACATTCGACAAACACTTTATTGTCACTTCTAGTGAATTTAAAACATTCAAAAGTTCAAACAATCTTTTAATCTCTTTGATCGTTTTTACAAAGTGAGAACTTCCATAATCATGAAGGTCTATATAACATAAGTGTAATATACCATCTCGGTCAACGGACGTAATTACAACATAATCGACACCCCAACTCATAATTGATTTGGCTGTTTTTATTGGTTCCAATTCGTCTAGTGGAGGAGGATTTCGGTTTGTTTTTATTGAACAGAAACGACAGGCACGTGTGCATTCCGAACCCATTATCTTTGTGAAAGAGTGAATAAAAATATACAAAATACCATAATTGTGGCTGTGGAGATTCCACTTTTTGAGCCCCAACAGTCTTCTATATTTGGACAACGGGCTTCCTGGCAAACTGTACTGAGTTTTTCTGATTTTAAAGACATTTTCATCTTTGAGTAATCTTTACCAGTAGGAATTTTAGTTTGCAGCCAAGAAGGAAGACGTAGTCTAGTAAAATAGGGATCATATTTAAACCGATGTCCTGTTCTGGTTTCAATTTTTGCGAATTTATGTTCTTCTTTAGCAGTCTTAAGAAAAAACGATAAATCTGGTCCTTGAGGTACACTTTTTAAAGACAAGGTTGATGAAATTTTTAGTACTGAAATGTACCGGAAATGTTTCATTTCTAATAAACTGAAATTTGAAACAGAATTTTAATAAAATAAAAGAAGCTCGTTAATTTAATAAGATACAAATTAAAATTGAAAATCTCACACACCGAGAGTGTAATAATTAAATTTAATTTATTTATTTTAAATAAAATATTTTTATTTAAACCAACAAAGATAAACTGAAGCATAACAAGACTCAACCTGCAGAAAGTGTATCCTAAAAAACCTTTATCCGCCAACTTCGTCTCCCATCGCCTCATTTAGTCTTTCTGTTTAAAATATAGACGCCCTCAAAGAATCTTTACGTCTATCTTCAATAGTTTGCCTTTATCTAGAAATCTTAATTTGTTATTTATTATTACCACATCCGCGACAATAAGAAAGTCATAATTCTCTCATCGCTTTTGCCACAACCTGGCCGATTTTGTCTGTTAGACACCTTCACGCTTTTCTTAAGATTGCAATTTCTTGAAAGCTTTCTAGATTGTCTGCATTTTCTAGTAACAATCTGGTGAGACAAAGACAGAACCAGAATGGGGATGTTGTATCTACTTACAATCAAATTGATTAAATCCTCTGTAGAAGTAATCTTAAATGAATCCTGATGGACTCACGGTCTTACTGTGGCACACTTCTATCGAGATACCACAAAACTGTTGTCTCTTGATTTAAACTTTATTAGAGTCAGAATGTGATTAAAAAAACAAAAAACACTTCTCTGGAAGACTGGCAGTAGAAAACTTACACGCAAACAATGCTACGCGGAATAAATTTAGTAAGAAAGTCGACACATTTGTGTCAAAATAGAATATCTACCTGATGATCTCTATACTTTAAAAATCTTAGACTTTGTATAGAGAATAGAAAACGTATAGATATAAACATAAAACTAAAATATAAGAGGAACACCATTCTACGGGATATAAAGAGTAGAGCACGCCTGCTTCATCGAAGATTGCTTGATCAGTACGTTGAAGAAGTCGAACAGCTCAATTATAATCCAGAAATATTCCGATCTATTCGATTGCTAAACAGAATGGACAGACCCAAAGAGTTAATTTTACATGATGACTATGGAAAAAGAATGTTTGATAAAAAATGGCAGAAAAAATTGCTGTATAGTTTGAATTCCTCTTTATAAATGACAATGAGCACATACCTCAGTTTGTTGGGGATCCTAGATGTCTAATTGTTTTAATTACCGGAAATTGAATAATGGTAGAAGTCCGGGTATTGATGGCATTAATGGAGAACTTTTAAAATAGTCGCCAAGCTCACTCACTTATCAGTTATGCGACATACTAAACGGGATATCTACGACGCACATAGACGTTTTACTTGGACAAGGAGTCTTAATTCCTATATAGAATCTAGAGAAGCAGGTTGGAGCGGTAGAAAATTTCAGACATAAAACTACTTTTGTTGATTGTTCTTCACAGAATATCTCTATCGCAGACACATTCTTGTCTTTCTAAAAACACAGATGGGTGTGTCTCATGATACAGAAGTACAGAAAGGGAGTTTCCATACTGGGAATAGATCTATTTAGAGCGTTTGAAACTGTTCGCAGAGGAAATCTTATTTAGCTATTAGGAACATTGTTGGACGAGGGCAGCTTGAGAATGATACGTGTCCTTCACACAAACACGGAATTGGAAGTGTGGGTTGGCTCGGAGTACTTTCGAAAATTCAAAGCACACATTGGCAATCGACAGGCAATTCATTATCACAGATCCTGTTTTTTATCTACCTGGAAGGTCTTTATTTTCGTAATTTTAATTCATTTCTTTCGAGAGCTTTTGATATAATTCGCCGAGGTAAACGTATTTGTGTTTTGCAGGGATTCCTTGACGGGGGCTGTGTCAGAATGATAGAAATTTTATTGTCGAGTTAGAAAGATGGTCACCCCCACAACATTTTCAACATAAGGCCGGTCACACAAACCACTTATGGCATTTGGAACAGTAAACAATCCTAATCGATCACCACTTTTCTGCTGAAAGTGGTTATGCTCTTCAGACGTTAAAATTTAAAGATTTTTTAATCTCAGATAAACAATTTCCATTCTGATTTGATTTTACGCCGCTATATGCAGAATGCTTCGCATTTAGGTCTCTAGCAAGAATTGGATTTTTATTTTCTTCTAGAAAATTTTTGAAAATCTTCGAATAGTCTTTCAACCTCTTGGAGTATATACCTCCAACGGTTATCCGCCTAATAGAAATTTTTAAATCAATCAATATATTAAGATTAAATAATTTTATAATACATAAAAACAATTCTAAATGTACTTATTACAAATTTAACTGAAGAAAACCCAATTTACTTCAAATTAATTCTAACTGACTTCCAATTACTTATTTATTTTTTTGATTTATTTCATGGTTATAACTAAGTTAACGTGTTGTGTGTCCGCAATGAATCAGTTGGTGAATTTTTGTAGTCAGTAATTGTATGTCCTCATGATTGTCTGCAGAAATGACAATTTTGTGGTATCCACACGAGTATTTAAGATATAGCCGTCTCGTAATGAAAGTAAAATTCTTCGACTTTTGAGTTAATTTGTATTTTTTGTTCAGATATTCAAGTGATCCCAGCTCTTCGAATATTTTAACTATATCATCATACTCTTAAACAGTTTTGAAAGATAGCGAGGCATCAACAAAATTTTATCGAATTATCATTATTAGCACATCCACGACAATAAGAAAGTCATAATCCTCTCGTTGCTTGTGCCGCACTATGGACAATTTTGTCTGTTAGACACCTCAACGTTTTTCATAAAATTGCGATTTTTCGAAGGCTATTAGATCGCCTGGATCTACTAGTAACAATTTTTGAGCTTTAGTGGCGGTGGTCGGTGGGAGTTTAAAATATCTAGTAATGATTTCAGACCCACGTTTTGTAACTCATGGACCTTGGGGAATGCTATTGTGAGATTAACTTTGACAGGCATAATTAAAAGAATTTTTTGTTGACAGGACTAAAGTTTTTTTTGAATATCTATAGGAATAGCCCGCTTTCAGTTTTCCTTTTTTTGCAGTTTTTCAATAAATTTAATTCCATTTTTATATAGAAAAAATAAGCAGATTTAGATACAAAATTATTTTATTAGTAACTAGCTCGGCAGCTCGCTTCGCTCACCGCGACCTAGCTCCTGCGGAGGGCCTGTTTCATCAAACACTATAAGTTTATGTAGATGTATAAAACTACCTGGTTTAATGTAACCCTATTCTATCGCCTGTTGATAAACGATGTTTGTCGTCCGTCCTTCCTTGGCATATATGAATAAATTTTCTCTTCTGCCTACCCTCGAGCATCCCACATACAGCTGTCCATGTAAAAAGCACTCACTCTCTAAAATAACCCAACTACCTTTAATGACTGTCCCTGGGCCTTGTTTATTGTCATTGCACACACTTTTTTTTCATTTTTTGTGGTTTTTTTTTTTTATATTTAATTTTTTCATTTTTCCTTTGTAATTTCCTTTTTTTTTCTTTTTTTTTTTTACTGGCGGAAATGGGGCAGGGGAGATGCGGCAGGCGGAAATGCGGCAGGCAAGAAAGCGACACACAAAAAACGACACACCACAAAAAGATTTAATTAATTACCTTATTAAGCTGACCGTTTTTTCTTCAGCTTCGTTTTCCTCCTTCGGTTATCTATTTAAAAAATTATTTTTGAATAATAAAAAAGTTTAGGAAAAAAGGCATACCGAAAATAAATTCTATCTTTACGAAAAACTCAAGTAAATAGTTAATATTTTTACGCAAATTCTTCTGATTGCGCTGTCATTGGTGGTAAATTGTGTTAATGTTTGTGCTAATGTGGTTTCAACTATCAAAGTGTTTTTCAAAATCTGTTAATTGCACACTCTATTCAAGGTCGTGCGTCAATTGGTGGTAAATTGTGTTAATGATTGTGCTAATGTGGTTTCAACTATCAAAGTGGTTTTTCAAAATCTGTTAATTGCACACTCTATTCAAAGTCGTGCAATCTGTGATTGCACATTCTGTCAAAGTCAAATATGATAATAGCTTTAATTTTGATTCATGGTCGATAATGATATATGCATTTAATTTTAAAGAGAAAAACATAGGATGAATTGAATTTCTTTATCGCGAATAATTGGGAGTTCATCATTGTTAATATTCTCGCTGTCGTTTTCATCAAGATTCTTAATACGTGAGATTTTTGCCTTGAAGGTTAATGGACCTCATCATGAATGTCGAGGACATTCGAGTTGTTCATTTTAATCAAAATGCAGAAAATAATTTTTTGATTTTTTGGGGGAAAGGTTTTAAGGACTTCATCATGTAAGTCGAGGACTTGTAGTTGTTCATTTTAACCAAAATGCAGAAAATTTTTTTTTAATTTTTTTTGGGGGGAAGGTTTTAAGGACTTCATCATGTAAGTTGAGGACATTGTAGTTGTTCATTTTAACCAAAATGCAGAAAATTTTTTTTTAATTTTTTTTGGGGGGAAGGTTTTAAGGACTTCATCATGTAAGTCGAGGACATTGTAGTTGTTCATTTTAACCAAAATGCAGAAATTTTTTTTTAATTTTTTTGGGGGGAAGGTTTTAAGGACTTCATCATGTAAGTTGAGGACATTGTAGTTGTTCATTTTAACCAAAATGCAGAAAATTTTTTTTTTTTTTTTATTTTTTTTGGGGGGAAGGTTTTAAGGACTTCATCATGTAAGTCGAGGACATTGTAGTTGTTCATTTTAACCAAAATGCAGAAATTTTTTTTTAATTTTTTTTGGAGGGAAGGTTTTAAGGACTTCATCATGTAAGTTGAGGACATTGTAGTTTTTCATTTTAACCAAAATGCAGAAATTTTTTTTTAATTTTTTTTGGGGGGAAGGTTTTAAGGACTTCATCATGTAAGTCGAGGACATTGTAGTTGTTCATTTTAACCAAAGCAGAAAATTTTTTTTTAATTTTTTTTGGGGGGAAGGTTTTAAGGACTTCATCATGTAAGTCGAGGACATTGTAGTTGTTCATTTTAACCAAAATGCAGAAAATTTTTTAATTTTTTTTGGGGGGAAGGTTTTAAGACTTCATCATGTAAGTCGAGGACATTGTAGTTGTTCATTTTAACCAAAATGCAGAAAATTTTTTTAATTTTTTTGGGGGGAAGGTTTTAAGGACTTCATCATGTAAGTCTAGGACATTGTAGTTGTTCATTTTAACCAAAATGCAGAAAATTTTTTTTTAATTTTTTTTGGGGGGGAAGGTTTTAAGGACCTCATCATGTAAGTCGAGGACATCGTATTGCCAATTTGAAGTTGGTGTGCACACACAGACAGACAGACAGACAGACAGACAGACAGACAGACACACACCATACCATTTTATTATTAAGATTTAGTCTATTACACCTATTACATAAACCCGTTAAGCTAATCACAATAAATAACGAATTTAGTTTCATAATTGACATGAAACCTAGTAAATCTCAGATCTTGGATACAGTCAAATATAAGTCAAGAATCCATTCTTTATGCATATCCTTTGCAAATATCTTCGATAGAATTTATTTGAAAAGAACAAGTCCTTTAAATTGCAAACTTCCTGCTTTTTACACATTCGCTGAAATCGATTTAGATATTGTATAATTTATAGTTTATGATTTGACAGGAATGTCAGAGAAATGATTTTATTGGAGAAATGATATTTTTTCCACAAAACATTATTCCCACAATTTATATCGACATATATTTCGAATGCAAAGTAAATGCTTATAAAGAAGACCCTCAAGATGAAAATTATGACAAAGAAACATTTCTTATTGAAAGATGGACGTTTAATCAAATCACAGATTTCCAACTGTAAACGAAAAAATTATTTTATAGTCAAAACAAATGGGAGAGAATGAATAAATTCTTTCACAGCTATTTGGATGATGGGGAAGTGTCAAAATTTATTCGAACAAATCGTCTTTTGCCAAAAGTGTCCATTTCGATTAATACTACAAAAACTTTAAATTTCATAAACAAGCCTAAAAATCTTCAGTTTCCGTCATGTTCTTGGAGACGTGACATGGAGGGTCTATTTTTGAGCGTCGAATGGCTTCCTCTTAATTTTAACTTTAAAAATACAGAAGACCAATTTTTTTATACAACCAGTGTATCAACTTCCCTCGAAAAGGAATCTAAATTATATATACTCAATTTCTGTATATCTGGTAACATTCATGGGAGTATTTTACAGACTCGAATATTGCTGAAGATAAAACATTGAGACGATCAAGGTCAACTGAGTCTGTAGAATCACCAGCGTCTAAAAGAAAATCTAGAGATAGGTCAAATTCAGAATCGAGTGTTTCTCCATTTGAAGAATCAAATGAAATACAGGATGAGAAACAAGAATCCGAACAAATTCGCAAATCTGATGATATTAAAAAAGGAATGCACTATGTATTAGCAGGTAAATACGAAGAATCAACAGTTTCTTTAGAACTGTTGGACTTTACATCTCAGTCTGAAAAGTTGCCTACTTTAATTGGTTAGAGTATACATTTTTAATCTGTTGCAGAAATATCTAGAGATACGAATTATCCCACAGAAGAATTTTCAAGTATTTCAGGAAATATTCAACTATGTGATAAAGCACATTCTGAATCAGGTTTCATTATTTAAATTGACAAATGAAAAGAAAAAACGCCAACCCATCAAAAAATGGAAATCGATGAACCTAGATTGAAAACAAGTATTTTTGTTCCGAAGTCACCCTTTGTTATTACATGCAGGAATGCACCATCTGAACCTGAAAATGTATTTTTATCGTGCTTATTTTATAGAGAACTCGTAATTTTGATAGATTTAAATTTAACCCTTCCAAAATAAGTTCAAGCGTTCTTACAATGTTTGGCCACTAACATCGTATATTTTAGGCACCTGCAACGACTCAGGGCAAACGCAAATTTCCAAAATATAGCCCCAAGCACTAACCTCACACGTAGTCTATTGAACGTGGACAGAAATAAACCAAATACTTATTTGGTATATTATATTAACTAAATAATACTTTTTCATGCTGGACTTATTTATTCAAGGATGATTTACTTGTGGGTGAAATTCGTCCAGTTGGCTACGTTGCCGACTACACCATTGACTTCTACTCTTATCGAAAATCATATCATAAAAAAGAAACGTTTTCCTTACTTTCGTTTTATTTCGACAATTCTTTGAATACTCCCGAATTGTGTCCTTATTTGGTCTATTTGTTATTTTAATCATTTTGATAGGGTTTTATAGATCTTCAAAACGTCGAATATCGAATTCCTTCTAAGGGGAAGCTGCAATTGGTTAGATTGACGATTCCTGTAATTCTTATTTTAGATTTTGTTTCAACCTAATAAAAAAGTTAAAAAAATATTTTTGATTGAATATAATTTGACTTCCATGCCACCTAACGAAACGACTTATATACGACAAAAATTAATATACGCACCAATTCCTGTGGAAGGTGTCGATATGAGCCAACATCTGGGCTATCTTCAATATTGCCTTCACCTTAAGTATTTATTTTTAAACTAACTATAATTAGTGTGAAAAGTGATTCTTTAAATCAAAAGTTTATCTATAGTGATTTTCGTGTGATTTTCCCCTTTCAACCGCTAGAATTGAAGTCTGATAAAATTGCCTATGAGATGATTACAGAATTAGAGATCCCACATGATCCTTCTGCTTCTTAAAAATCAAAACTTTAATAAAACTTTTCAAATTTTTTTTCACTCATTTTTTTCAAAATTTGTTTTTTTAATACACAAATGGTAAAAAACTTAAAAGATTGTTAAATCACATTACACTTATATTTTAGACTTTCATATTTAATCCAGTCAGTGCAATTTTTAAAAGAGAATTATGTGAATTCTGCAAACGATTGAAATGTGCAATACCTACCTTCACCATACACTAAAATATTTGGATTATTGACTTGGACAACAATTAATAACGTTCTCGGGTGCCGATTGAACTCACTGGTTCGCCACTCTCTAGATTGCTGCACTGGTACTTATTGTAAATGAAATTAAACAAATTGAAGGAAGGTATTTATTAAAAAATATTATGAGTAATAAATAAATTTTATGCATGACGTTAAAATTGACTCGTTTACATAAATTTTAATGCCTTTAAATTAAAAAATGAATTTAAGTTAAAAAATAAAAGTTTAAACTTTTAGTTGATTCCAAGACAATTTAACAATTCTTCGAGTTTTTTTCGCCGTTCTAATAAAGATTATTTTTGTCTTTCATATTATTAACTAGTTTGAAACCAAGAAATTTCATAAATATGATTAGCTCGCAAACGAACTCTCGATACTTTATGATGCAAAGGCTAAGATTATCCCGGTTGTCTTGACGTGGGATGGCGTTGTTTCGAGATACTTCAAAAACTATATGGACAAATAATCGATTGAAAAAGCCACAAGAACTTATATTCAATTTGTTGTTCTAAAAAGGACTCTAGAAAGCATGGTAGTTGAACACAGACACGGAGTGAGAGTATCTGCCGAAGAATACACCTCTGCTGCTTACCAGCTTGCAGAAGTGGCATGCTGCCGTGACACGCGGTGAAAGATATGGGACAAATAGAAAATCCATCTGACCGGGAGATGGAGAGTGTGGATGGAACTGGTTGCAAACTCTTCTCCTGAAAGAAGAAGAGAGATTTCTAATAATCGGGACTGAGAATCTAAATTAAATAGTCTAGCTAAAGTTATATACAATTAACGTCTATTTGTCTTTAGGTTAAATAGTTTTGTTGTCATGGTAATTAACAAAAAATGGATTATTTTATGAGTCATCAAATTCTAGTTTATAAAATAATTTTTACGTATATTTTAAATTAATTTGGTTAATTAGAAATATTTATTTTTTAGAAATATTCATTATAGTAACTATAAACTAAATCTAATAAATTTTTTTTATAGATGTGGTCAGGTATGGATCTCCCGGATTCTAATTCTACTCAATTCCCTCCTACATACGAAAGTATATTTAATCCAAAGAAAAAGGAAATACTGAAAACAAAAAGTCATTGCTTTTCTTGTCAAATATTATTCGACGAGAGCAAGAGAATTCCGAAAATTCTTAAATCTTGCAACCATACAATATGCAAATACTGTTTACTAAGACAACTTTCTGCTAATTTTTGGACAATTCGTTGCCCAAAATGTGACAAAATTACTGAACTCCCATTAAAGAATCGGTTTTCCACACTTGAAGTCGATGCTACCTCGTTAATTGCAGCTCAGGAATTTAGACATTCATTTTTAAAAACAGATTGATATTATTAATATTTTATCGGTTAATTTAACTGAGTTTTTAATTTTAAAGAATAAGAAATCCCACCACAATTGCTAATATTATTTTAAATAAAACTTCAAAAAATATTTAAATTTAAGTCTTTATTAGGAAACAACTTCGATGACGTACGACTGAACAATATGACCATATACGATGCATAACTTATGAATAGTTTCTAAAGTCATTTTCAAATAGTTTGCAAGAAATCTACTGTGATTACAGGAAATTTTTCCCGTAAATAGTCAAATATTATTTCGATAATTTTAGGAAATAAACACTTGGTGATATTAAGCCGTGATTTTCAACGTTTAACCTAATCAACAACTAGAATTGAATATTTGTTGTAAAAATAAATCAAAATGCCCAATCGTCTCTAAAACGAGTGATAAAATTGTATTTTTTGGATTTTTCGTTTCAATAATTGTCAAGTATCCTTAGAATTGATATTCGCACTTGGGCATCTTGAAATCATGAATATTGCGAAATACGTCAAAATTATATTAAGAAAGCTATCCTAATTAGTATTAAATCAATCAAACCTATTCTTTTTAGAAATAAATTAATCATGAAATTAATTATACTCTGGACATTCTAGTTTCGGTAAAACTGTTAAAACAATGTCTTTGAAATTTACGAAAAACTCAGCTTAAACTTGTTTAAAGTATTAAAGCGTTTCAAAGGGAAAATGAACTATTGTTTAAAACTTTTATGAGGAGGGCAAGTCTTCTGTCAGGTTGTTGTAGAAATTTCACAAATAATTCTGGAAAGTAAACAATGAAGAAATGGATAAAATATTGTTTGATGTAATTTAACCTAAGCAAGTTAGTATATTAAATAAGCTCGAATATAATGTCACGATCCGAGAATGAAACGAGCCGAAGGTGAGACCATGTTGCTGAAATCAATTTCAATCATTTTCAACAAATAAAAATAAAATAATCAATTATTTCAAAGCAAACATTAACTAATTATTGTTAAAACAGTCGATTATTTGTCTGAGGCGGTCGGGTACTTTGCGAGTAATAAAAACAAGAAAATGGCACTTAGCCACAATCGCAGAATTTTTTGCTTTTAAATATGCAGCTGTCTGCGGGGAAAATGTGAACATTGATTTACTCAAGGACCCTCAAAGAAAACTTTTGCATAACCAACTCAGCTGTAAATCAATACACTCGGTGATGTTTAAATGTATGAAGGAATCAAATGTCGACCTATCTACTTCTTCGCAATGGCTATCGAAAGGGAACAATGGTCCACGGAGCGAAGCATTGTACCGTCTTTTGCAGGATAGGAATTTGTTCTTTGTAAACGGAATCACAATGCGTTCATTGCAAAAAAACAAGCAGACTGTCGACTACCTAGCCACGCGATATAGTAAGATGCTGTGGTTAAGTGTATCCATCTTCAGTTATGTTGAATGTATGAAATAAAACGAAGCAAGAAATTAAAAGGACATTCGGTGTATCAATCATGTCGATCCAGAGAGTCGAAATCAGAGTTGACACGTTAATTATGACTGGAAGCAGCCCCCTCGTGCGAATGGGCTTGAAAATCGGTTTCCACGAAATTTTATGTAGCTGGTACAAGTTACCAGACACCCAATGTTTCCGCTGCCAGCGCTTTGGACATATCTCACGGTTTTGTAAAGAAAAAGCGAGATTTCTCATCGGTGAAGGGCCACACATCCGTTTGGAATGTCTAATGTCTTGGAAGTACTTCACCAGGTGCATAAACTGTGAATCCTCCGCGCACATGGCCAATTACGACGGATGCCCAATCGCCAAGGAACTTCCCCAAAAGAGGATAGCTCTGAAGACCCCAGATCATAGAACAAAGTTGACACGGCTTCTGCATCAAAGAAAAAGGAAAAAAGCTACAACACAGAAACAGGAAAAGAGAGTATGCAAACAGTTCGAAAAAAGGAACTTTACCAAAAATGCAAAACTCGTGGCCGAGGAGGTTTAGACAGACGGCATCTATGAACCCGGGTCAAACACGTGGAAAACTACGACGCCATCTATATCAACACAAAACCCAAAATTAAAGGTAGAACAGGCGTGAACACAACCGATTTTAAAAATCTGCCTAAAGAAGCAGCAACATCTATGAACCTCGGACACACTAAAGTCAATCTCTGGATACCAACTATCTAACATACCGGACAGGGAAAGGACAAGTGCAGTTGAACAGCTAAAGGCGGAATTGTAAATGATCCATTTAAAATCGAAAACGACGACTAAGAAAACTTAAAAATTTACTTGAACTGGTGACGCTCGTTATGGAGAACAGTCGCCAAAACTCCACGAAATGAGCGCTTTTAAGCTTAACGCTCGGTCAATTTGAAAACGGGCTACGGAGCTAACTTACCTGGTTAACTCTGTAAACATGGATTTATTGATTGTAAATAAAACGATGGTTAAGGAAAATCAACATCACAGAATCGATGAATTTCGATTAACCGGCATCCCGTGACGACCGGACGCTGTGGCTGGTACTGGGACATCTATATAATATAAACTGAGGGATATAAAAATCTTAGAAGAAAATTTGGGTGAACTTATGACTTTGGAAATCGTAACTTCACTTGGATGAATGCGTGTGGGAGGTCTTTACTTCAAAGAAATGAAGAATTATTGTAAACTTATAAAAGACTTCTTCGCAAATCATTACAGATAAATTCTAATAGGTGACCTTAACGCAAAACAGATCTCATATGAATGCAAAAATACAATTAGGGACAATCGGATACTCCTCGGATTATCGGAGAAATGCAGCTTCAGTGTCTTGACTTCACAAGAAACAAACTATTTCTCTTATCACGGAAAAGACCGGATAGTAGTTTTCCTCGTCTTGGCTGGTGTCATTTACCAATCCAACATACCACAGATAGAGGTAAACATCGGCAGCGATCACCTACCTCATTCTTTATGCGTGCGAAAATAGACTACGATTTGTAAAGACCACTTCATCGGGTATGATATGTCCCGGAAAAACTAATCCGACTGGATGAATCTCTAGGAAAGCTTATAAAAAGGAAGGGGAACCTTGAAAAAAAGTTAAAACAATGTTTTGACCCCTTGGACTCCACTTTTATTCTGGAAAAAGTTCTTATGAAAACAGAAATAAATGATTTCACAAGAAAACATTCAAACTCCGCTTAGAAGAATTAATGCTCAAAATTGAATAAGAAAAATCCTCAATTTTGGAAGATTTTCAATCGACTCAGTAGTATGGAGAGCAAAGGAAAAGAGATCTGGCTAAATCGACTAATGGACTGCCGTCTCTCTTAAAGAGATTCCCTCATGTCTGCGGAAACAACTGGCTAAAACTCAAGATGTGGAGCCGATTGATACAATTCTTAGAGAATTTGTACGTGAAGCACTAAGAAATCTCTAAGCAAACTGGAGTCGTACGGGACTTTTGTTGGATCATAAATATCTGTTTTGCTTATAATGTCAGCTGGTATATTTATGTTAAGAAGTTGTGGTTCACATTCTGTACATTTTAGACGTTTGAAAAAGTTTGAAATCGTTTGAGATTTCACATCTTCCCATGCCATTTTTACAAACAATACAGTATCTCTAAGAGTTAACTTTTTATACGATTCATAGACTGACTATTTCTCACATTCCAATATATCCGTTAAATAAAGTAATTTGTGTCGTGTAAAATGTACTTTGAACGTTTTTATAATGCCCAGATCCATTGGCTGAATAAGCCCTGTACTGTATTTTGGAATAAACATTATTTTAATATTTTCCAAATAAAGAAGCGGTCAATGGGATGGGCAATTATCCATTAATAACAAAATTAATCTATTTTCAATAAAGATTGTCTGTCTTCTTGAGATTGTCTTTTTAAAGATTGTAGAAAATCTGCTGCAAATCGTCTGACATGAAGCAGACTTATTACTTTCTTTGTAACGCAATATTTCCACTTTTTGAGCAATTGTAAGTCTAGAGTAGCTTCCAACAGGAACAGTGCGGACCATGCTTGCTTTAAATTCTTTTTATTTTTTTCAATTAAAAAAATTTTTTTAATTAATAAAGAGAATTTTCAAAAATTGTGGCAAATTTCAGAATTGGCAAATATCATTGAAAAGTAGAAAGAATCGATAAAAAATGGCGAATTTCAGAATTGGCAAATATAAGAATTGGCAGATTCTAGAGAGTTTACTGTATCTATTAAAAAAATTTCAAACAAATATATTCACTCTGTGTTGTTTGAGCAGAAAGAGGAATAAGAAGGGAAGAACATTTATGGAGTGTCATCACTTGTTCACTCCGAAGACTTAATACTTAGTTAGGCAATAAATAGTTAACAAATGTCGTTGTGGTGCTGTCATTGACCGTTTTGGTCTACATCCCCTTTCCTGTCGTCGCAGTGCAGGGCGCGCACCACGCCATGCAGCACTTAACGACGTTATTCAGAGGGGGCTCACGGCCGCTGGAATTCCATCAATCCTCGAACCCGTTGGGCTTGCGAGGGGAGACGGAAAAAGACCCGACGGCCTATCTACTTTCCCATTTGAGTTCGGCAAGTCTCTGTTATGGGATGCGACGTATTCAGACACTTTCTCGGAGCTTAACCTTCCTTCTCAGCTGTCGAGGCTGGCTCAGTCTCTCGCAAAACCGAGAAGATTGGAAAGTACAAGGAGCTCTCTGAACGGTATCTGTTCACTCCCATCGCCGTCGAGACTTCCGGCGTCATCGGCGAAAAGTCTCTTTCCTTTCTGAAAAAGCTTGGCCACATGATTTCCCATAAACGGGGAGACCTACGCGAGTCCAAGTGGCTTCTCGAAAGGATTTCCTTGGCTATAGTACGTGGAAACTGTGTTTCCATTTACGAGGCCGGGAATTTAGTTAGTTAATAACTACAGTGGGGCAAAAAAGTCATGGCACCTTTGCAAATTTTGACTAAATTTAACAATTCTTTGCAAAAAAATTATTAAATACATTACTTTAAAAAATAAATTAGTAATATAGAACTTTTTAGATAAATTATTAAAAAAACTATCTTAAAGGGAATTATTAATAGTGCACTAATTAACGATTTATTTTTAAAATCAATTTTTTGAGGGAAAAAGTAATGGCACGAAATCCAATTAATATTTAGTTGCATTCCCTTTTGCTAGCAGAACTGCTTCCAATCGTTTTTTGTAAGAAAAAATTAGTTTTTGACATTCTACTTTAGAAATATTTTTCCATTCTTCGTAGCAAATTGTTTTTAATTCCTGGATATTTTTTGGTTTTCTTAAGCCAACTTTTATTTTTAATATTTTCCATAAGTTTTCGATGGGATTCAGGTCTGGCGATTGACTTGGCCATTCCAAAACATTTATTTTGTTTTTTTCTAACCATTTAACGGTTACTTTTGACTTGTGCTTAGGATCGTTGTCATGCTGGAATGCCCAATGTTGTGTCAAATTTAAGTTCGCGACCGAAGGTAAAAGACATTTTTCCAAAATTTCGCAATATTTAAGAGAATTCATTATTCCATCAATTACAAATAGTTCACCAACACCTGTTGATGAAAAACAGCCCCACAACATGATACTACCTCCCCCGTGCTTTACGGTAGGTATGGTGCATTTTGGGATATACGCCTGATTTGATTTGCGCCAAATTGAAAGCGTGTAGTTCAGTCCGAAAAGTTGTATTTTTGATTCGTCCGACCACAAAATATTGTTTATGAATTCATTTTCTTTGTTCAAAAGATTTTTTGCATATTGGATTCGCGCTGAAAGGTGTATTTTCTTTAATAACGGAACTCGACGGGGCCTTCGCTTATTGATACCTTCTTTGCGTAGTGTAGAAGTGATTGTACGAAGGGACACTGACGTTCCTGTGATTTTTAAATTATCGGCAAATTCTTTTCGAGTTATTTTTGGGTTTGAAGTAACTAATCTTTTCATTAATGAAGAAAAACGCAGAGATATCTTTTTTGGAGCACCCGATCCTGGTTTATTAATAACAGTTCCGCGTTGCTTCCATCGAGTAATAATATTTCGAACAGTACTTTTTGGTAATATCAACAATTTAGAAATCTCTCCATAACTTTTACCGTTTTGGTGGGCAGTTACAACTCGTTGTTTTAGGTCCAAAGAATGCTCTTTCCTTATCGACGAGATAATTTTAATAAAAGGCGAAAAATAAAAGTATATTTATACTAATCGGAATCTACTAATCAATTATATTAATAGAACTAAGAATCAATTATTTCAAAGAAAAAACAAGGCACCAAAAGATAATCATTTGTATCTTATTGTCAAAAAAATCCATATTTTTTGATAGTGTCATCACTTTTTTACACATCAAATTTGACATTTTTCTAAATATGAAGCAAAAACAATTATATTTATTTGAAATTCATGAATATAATTAGCACGAAATGGGTTCAAAAGAATGCAAGATTTTATTGTGTAGCATGATGAACTAAATCGAAAAAGTTATTTTTGTAAAAATATATTGAATTAAAAAAAATGATAGGTGTGCCATGACTTATTTGCCCCACTGTATGTTCTCGCTACTTAAAACGATAAATATGTATTTGAAATAAACAGTTAAATAAATTAATTATCTAATTTTTATCTAGAGAGATACTTCAAAATCTAAACATGATCAACCTTTAGA
The DNA here is from genome assembly GCF_006345805.1 of Octopus sinensis. NCBI lineage: Eukaryota > Metazoa > Mollusca > Cephalopoda > Octopoda > Octopodidae > Octopus > Octopus sinensis. Next base: position 31,910 of record NW_021832601.1, on the reverse strand, counting down.
AATTCTCCTAATTAATTTTATTTAGTCACCAAGATCACGATAGAAACTAAACAAATTAGTCACGTGATCCCGATGCATTTCACAAGCGACCTCATTTTCGCACGGTGATCTTCCCATAAGTCTACACAAGATCGCACCGAGCGGCTAATCGGTTCTGGAATTCAGATTAATCAGATATTCCATAGAAGCCAGTCTAAAACATTTGTCACTATGTGCCTAACTTTCGGTTATTCTTTACGCTCTTAGTTGAGCATCCTCGATTCTCCGCCATATGGTCAAAGATAATAGCGGATTTTCTGAAAGCTGCGAGTAATCAACAAGTCTCTAATAAAGACCCATACATAATATCTATTAAAAAAATTTCAAACAAATCTATTCACTCTGTGTTGTTTGAGCAGAAAGAGGAATAAGAAGGGAAGAACATTTATGGAGTGTCATCACTTGTTCACTCCGAAGACTTAATACTTAGTTAGGCAATAAATAGTTAATTAGTTTTTTTATTAATAAAGGATGAATCGGTTTAGTATAAAAATCATGTAACTTTCATCATTGTACATGATTATTTTCATTATAATTATCTTCATAAAAGCGGTCGTCTAAATAGAAATTGTGTTTCTCTATCTTACTTTGAGGTCCTTGTCTGAAGATAAATTCTGACTCTAACAATAGAAAAATTAATAAATACTAAGTGGGTTTAAATTAGGAAATATAATTTCATGTTCTACCTATAAAATTAATAATTAATTTTCCGACTATCTGATTTGACGCATCATCCGATGATATTGGAGACTGGTAGCTTTTAAAAACAAAAACACAAATGAATATGGCAAATAAACACATAATTTATTATTTGATCGCAAATTTACTTAAATACTCCAATGTTCGTACTAAATTTTGTACTTTAGTTATAATTTATTTTTAAAGTAGCTTTGATATTCTTTACATAAAGTACAATATTAAATAAAAAAACTAACGTTTTTTTAAATTGAAAAAAACTAGCAGTTGATTTATTGACTAATTATTGAATTCTTCAATGTCATTAGTCGATGGTTACAAAACCCAGATTACTGTTTTTATCAAATTTTAGATTTTGGAGCGAATTTCTAAATTTTAATAATAAAATGGTATGATGTGTTTACGCACTAACTTCAAACTAGCAAAGTACAGATGAATTGTAAAAAATCCTAACAGATTTTAAAGTATTCAAATTAGCAAATAATAAAGTACAAGCTAAAAAATGGTTAGGTCTTCCAAGAACCTTTCACCTAAAAATCTAACATATCAAGAATATCCTTGATGATGAGGTTTTTGATAATATTTTCTGTATTTTGGTTAAAATAAACAACGTGAATGTCCACGACTCTTATTATGAGATACATTAAAACTTTATAGGAAAAAAATTAAAGAATTATTTTCAACATGTTAATAAAAACGACAGCAAGAATACTCCCAATAGTGTGCACCCAATTATTGGTGGCAAAGAAATTCAATTCATCCTTGGATTTTCACTTTCAAAACAAATGCCAACAATTAATCAACATTAAGACTATTATCATAGTCCACCTCGACAGTGTAATTAGCAAATTTTAAAGTACCTATTTAAATAAAAAAACATTCATCTAAAATAAATTATTAATATGCGAGTAGGGTTAAAGGGTATCCAGTTTATACAGCGGATTCGACCAGTTTTCATGTCTGATTAGCAGATTTCAAAATACCACTTGATAGTGCAGTTAGCAGATTTTAAAGTGCAGTCAAACCTATATTGCAAGGTTTCCCAAACCTTTTCTTTCTCGACACCCCTAAAAATCTAAACTTTATCCTCTGCACCCCTAAATACTATGTGACATGGGCAACGCGTTACGCATGGGCAACCGGTTACATTTTTTTGACCTTGTAGATGTCAAAATTAAATCCTTTGATTTTTTTTTTGGTAAAAGTTATATGTAATTAACAAATAGTTATTAACTAACTAAATTCCCGGCATCGTAAATGGAAACACAGTTTCCACGTACTATGGCCAAGGAAATCCTTTCGAAAAGCCACTTGGACTCGCGTGGGTCTCCCCGTTTATGGGAGATCATGCGGCCAAGCTTTTTTAGAAAGGAAAGAGACTTTTCGCCGATGACGCCGGAAGTCTCGACGGCGATGGGAGTGAACAGATACCGTTCAATCCTTTGATTATCACAACTAATATTTTTTATGGGCCAATTATAAAGTTTAACTATGCCTTGTATTGATTTAAATTAGTTTTTGTTCATGTACTTAAATAATTTAAAAAAGTTATTTTTTTAAATGTTGGTAAATTTAAACTTATTGGAAAATTTTTAGCGTGCTAGATTTGTTTCTTGTAATGGCTTCATATAGGGGTTATGTCAAAGATTCTTCAGAGTATCGAATTTTAAAAGATGCTTTGGAAAATAAATTCCCAGAAGATTTTTCTAGGCAAGCAAAATATAGACTTATAAAAAAGATCGAGAATTTTACAATAATCAATGAAAGGTACTCTATATTTACGATTAATGCGCAGATTGTATCTCAAATCTGACGATCCAAAGCTCGTCATTACTTTGGACAATGAAACTGAAATGGAGCATGTAGCTAAATCTCTACACGAATATTCACACGGAGGAGTAAACAAGATTGAGTATGAGTGTCGACAAAGATACTTCATTGTTAAAAATGACGTAATCAGAAAAGTCATTCGGAATTGTGAAGTATGTAAATTTGCCTGTCCATTGAAAGTTTTAATTCTTTGTAATTTTTAATGTAGGTTGGTGATATGAATCATCATATTTTTGCTTCTTCTCCGAATGAAAGGTTTCAGCTAGATCTTGTAGATCTAAAAAAGTTTTCAGTCGTAATGTTGCAGGTTATAATTATAAAATTATGTTTTAGAAAATATTAAAAATCAATTTGAAAATTCAGAGATTTGTTCAAATTTAGACTCAAATGGAAACTCAGCTACTACAGTAACTTATTGGTTAGGCACTCGGGTTTGCAATGAAATTAGGAGTGTTTATTCTTTATAGATAAACGTTATGGGGCATTAATATCATATTTTTTAGTTATAATTTTTGATAATAACTATAATAACGTGTTCTGTTGTTTTGGAGTATGTAATTTTGATATGTGAAGGTTTGAGGCTTCAGAGAACCCGATAATATGATAAAAATTCATTGACAAGGTCGTTTTGGATCGTTAATTGACAGATCGATTATTAAAAGTACCAATCGGAGCGAAAATAACGGATTATTTCGACAAGAAAAGACTAAATTGTAAATGAAATTAAGAATAAACATCTTTTGGTTTTAAATTAACAAAAATTAGTGTTTTCGTTATATTAGAAAACATCTGGGAAACTGCACTAGGTGCCCCAAAATAGACTGTTAAGGCAATGAATAGAAAAATGAATGTACACAATAGTAATACGAATTAGTGTCGGAGATAAAGTTTAGATAAATAATTATAGATAGGTTCGAGTTAAAAAAGATTATGGAACAAACCTTCGTTGCGGTGGATAATTCGAGTCTCCATTCTATCCGACGGCTGAAATAATTAACATTTTATCAAATAATCGAGTCGAGGTAAATCAATCATTTTTATTTAATAGATAAAATATGCTAAAGGAGAGATATGGACGGTACCAATGGCAAGACTAAAAAAATGATTAATTTTAATTTTTTTGTTAAAATGCATTATTCTTTGAAGTTATTCAATGATTAATAATTGACATCACAAGGTCAAAAAATGTAACCGGTTGCCCATGCGTATCCAGCCGCCCATGTCACATAATATTTTAAATAAATATTTGTTAAAAACTTTTTACCAAAAAAATATCAACTCATTTACAAAGTCGTTTTATCAGGAGTTAAACTTGAGAGTTGGACTCTTGTGTCAACCGACGCCTCTAATCGATTCCCGTATTTTGTTTTAGTCGCAGTGTATAGCGAAAATGCAGATTCACATAAATATGTCAGAGCACATAAACTAGTAAGAGCACATAAACTGCCTGGTCTGACAATGATGGATACTAACCTAAGGTTATCTAAGTCAAAAAAGTATGTCATTACTTCTAAGGAGGCCTCAGTTGCTTCATAAGCAGAACTTTTCAATATGTATATCACTATCTTCTAAGAACATGTAAAAGTGGTCAACATGTCCGAACAGTCTCCATGGGGCCTCCATCACATCCTTATTGTTGATCCTTGTCGGCAATTGTACCCCTCATATTATTCGCAGTTGCATTTGGTAGAAGTAGTTAAAGCTTTTAGTTTTTAAAACCCAGCAGAAGTTATAACAAGACCGGTTTAAAAAAGCATTGCAGAGCCGCAAACGGAGCCCGATCTTTGCCGGTCTATTAGCCACCCAATCCGTTTTCAGCCTTTTCCACGCGGCCGTCGATACTACTTTTCTCCGGGTTAAGTCCTCACTATCTCAAAGGAGTAAGACATAATTTCAAAACTAAGAAACTAAAGATACACTTCGTGAAATCTGTTTTATCAACTTGCAATGTCCTTACTCTAACTCTAAAATATGTCCAAGTAGTCCCCATCGAGCATTCCTTATAGTAATCATCAACCATTCATATTTACACGTAGCGTATAGGTGCTGGTTCTGATCATCTCCAGGTGATTCAATAATACTTATTTATTTAATTAAAAGTTAATTTTGGTTTTAATGAGTATTTATTAATTAATAAAAAATATAATTTGGTTGTAAATGAATGACTGTGGTGAACCCTCCGATGAATCTCTTCTCGATATGCATCCAGATGATATTTTCAATATTTTAATAGAAGGTCAAAATTTTTTTAATGATCAATTTTTTCAGAGGATTCGCTATTATTCGATCAATACGGAGATTTGGTACACGAGTCAGAATCCAATCAAAACCTCTTCTCTAAACGTAGCCTCACTAATTTTAATTTTCAGAGTTCGGAAAGAGAGCACGGAGGGTTATTGGATATTTTTTTATTCGAAATAGATTAAAAGAGACAGCGAATCTTTTACCCGTGGTCTCATGGAAAGAGCAGAATTGTCATTTAATTCGTGCGATTATGCCGAAGCTTCAAAATTTGCAATGCAGGCAATTAGAATTGGTATTGAATCATCTTTATAACAGCTCCTTGTTCTTCTGGTTTGGCATACAAAATTATGGCACAAATCAGCCATCGAGCCTCAGATAAAGAAAACACTTTAAAAGTTAAACATTTTGTTTATTACTCTACTCAGTGGTATTATTTATCGGCTATAATAACCAAAAATGACTTGGATTTATGGATTAAGTGTGCAGAGTTGGCTGCTAATGATTACCACAAGCTCACACGATGCTATAATAATAGTTGGAATTTCATTACTATAACCCAGTCCTTCGTTTATGTCCGGATAACAAAGAATTACAGTTGGAGAGATTTGAATTTCTCAAGAAAATTGGCAATCGTCGTCGTTTAATCGACTGTTATCGTTCCTTGCTTCACTGTTTTGAAGATGATGACGAAAAATATAGTGAACTATTCCATGAATTGGCCGAAGTATATTGGTCGTGTTAAATGTTAGTATTTTCATACTTCGGATATCAGTGGTAAGGCAGCCGATGTTTTTATGATGGCTCTCCGTTTCAGGCCTGATTTGGTTACTGCAAAAGATGTCAATACTCTTCTTGATTTGCTAATTTTGACCAGAAAATATAACTCTATAATCGAGGTTTTGTTCCTTTTCTAGTTTTAACAGGTAGCAGCTAACCACTATGGACTTCATGTTGAGTGGGCTGACAAAAAAGTAATCAAGTTTTATTTGTTTGATAAATAATTAATTATTTTAGTATTTTCCCTACTTCTCCAGTTTATATTGATATAATTGCAAAAGTTATAGTCGGGTTATGTGGAATATTTTGTTCATCTGTTTCCACAGTTTGTATCATTGACCTGATTTCTTATAGATATTGGTGGAGGAGCTGTTAAAATGTGAAGTAAAGACATATCACGACTTGTATGAGTTAGTGGCTTCAGCATTATTCGATGATGAGAGTTATGTTCTAGCAGAACGAGTTCTTGATGTAGTCACTGAACACTCAAACACGGTATATTTTATAATTAATGATTAAATAGCCTGATTTGTGGTATAAATTGGGTGCTTCATGTGCTGCTCTTAATAAACTTCAAAAAGCTGTTTATTCCTTCGAAACTGCCTTGGAACTTAAACAATTTTCAGCTGAAATAAGTATGGCTTTATCCGCCGTTCAGGAGCGATTGGGTTTTTCTGAAAAAGCCATCGAGTCGGTGAGATTTGGTATTATATTTGTTAATATTATATTAGCACTGAGGGATACTGGAGAACAACTGACATTTGAGGTTGTTGCATCTATGAATTTAGATTTGTGAAATGTTGTTGAGACAAGCTAGAGAATACTGCGATAATCAAGATTATGAGAACTGTTACCATGCTTTGAGAAAATGTCTCTATTCTCATCTTTGGCCATATCAGAATCTTATTTTTATTAAGAGTAAGTTTTTCACCTATTTAATATTGTTAATTGACATGGCTTATCGTGGGATAAGGCCTAGCTGGCATTTCTATTTGATTTTATATCTTTTCCTTGTTTTATTATTCATATTTTCAGATATTTAAACATTATGTATTTTTAGAATGTTTAATCACTCCGAAATTTCCTCGTTATCGACTTCTGAAGGGAGAAGATGCAAGGAAGATTTGTGGAAGTGAAGTTTTGTTAAGAAAGAAGCCTTCACACTTAAAAGAAGTTTGGGAACTGTTTTCGAGGGTTTTCTTTGTGTGTTTATTAAAGGTGGCACAATATCTTTACGATGCCAAGTTCTACCAGAGATTGTCGAAATTTGCCTGTTTTGGATCACTTATTCCAACAATGAACAAAAAACCATCTATTCGATTTGTAAGCCCGAAAATACCTGCATTTATAGAAGTTAATATACATGGCGACATTGTCATACACAATGACTGAGGATTGGTCCAAAGCATTTAGTTTTCTTCGTTTACTTCTAATTTCTGTATCTTATATTTCTGTAAGCTAGTTTCCGAGTCATATATTTGTTTGGAATTTCTTCAGTCGTATGTCTCTCCAATGTATGCTGCGTCGTTTTGATCTTTTCTGCCTTCGAAAACGAAATAGGGTTTATACCAACTTGTTAGATTTAGTCTTTCCGACGTGTCCTCCCGCTTCATATAATGACAGCGAATTACGCAATCACCACTGGAAAATATAAATTTGCCTACCGTATTACTATTAAGTGATTTATGTTTAGTTGATTTGATCGAGGTACTTCCAAAACTTCCAGAAAGTCCGCTTATTCATTTTTTGCTGGCAGTCTGTCTTTTAGGGATAATATCATACAAATCTAATGAAGATAGACATCATTTCTATGTCACAGTTATTTTTTTATATCACTATTCATAAAGATGATGGCGTTTTTCAATTCGTATAAAAGTTTACGTGGCGAGTGTCAAGAGGTTTATTATAATATTGGACGAGCAATGCATCAGCTTAAGTTGAATAATGTCGCCATCTATTATTATGAACGGTGTTTGGAAATGTCCCCTGTTGTGGATGTATTATTGTGGATTTCAATTATAGAGTTCATTTGATTTGAGTGCAACTGCTGCTTATAATTTGACAAGAATACTCAAAAGTAATGGGGATCCCTCTAGTAAATTGCTTATTAAATATTATTATGATAAATATTTGTGTGTATAAAGTTGTCTTGAATTTAGTTTTATAAGTTAAAAATCCAGTATGATTGTTTTAAGAATGTATGGAATAAAAAGTAGTCTTCTGTACAATTCGCATCAATTATCTTTAACAGCATCAATCATCTGACTGCGGGTATTACTTCACAAACTCAAAAACAAAAAAAACAATGACAAGGGTTTATTATTGACACTTGATATCTACAATAAAATACTCGTAATTGACATGTCCAGAGCATTCAATTCAGTTCACAGAATTAAACTCCTGGAAATACAGCATTTTAAATTAGGACGAAATGAGTCTCCTGGAGAAGGTCCAGTTCAACAAACTAGACCTTTTTCAAAAGATTAAAAATGAAATTACCTTAATTAAAGTGGGTATTACTTCATAAGATCGTATAAAGCAAGTTGATCAATGTCATAAATATGATCTCATGCTAATGAGATTTCGCTTCTCGAACTATTGTAAGTAAATATTATCTTGGGGGTTATGATAAAGTGTTTCAAAACGTTTTAAGAATTATATGAGAAGTCAACAATGATTTAAATCTAATCAGTTTTGCTGAAAAAGAATCTCACCAACATGATGATTAAGCGTAGACATTGGGTGGAAATATTTGATGATTAGCACGTCTCTGCTACTCCTCAGCTTGCGGAACTTAAATGCACTGAGGACATTCAAATAAAAGTTAAAGGAGATATGATGATTAAACATGCAATTTAGATAAGAAATGAAGGGAACTATTCAACCTCTCCTTTTGAAAAGAAAAAGATTACCAACGATTTAAATTGACAGAAATAATAACTTAATTAATAACTTAGTCGAATTTTAGAGATAATTTTTAGAAAAACATATTGCTTAGCAGTATACTCAAATGGAATCACCTGGTCAGTTTTACTTTTGTATGGTTTTAGAGCTGTTCAATGCTAGATGGGACGAAAATAGTCAAATTAAAGCCAAAAATGCTCGAAAGAAAGCAAAAAAAGCTTTAATTTCAAACGAAGTGATGATTTGCAACAATGTTGAAACCATTGTTTATCGACCTTTAATTTAATTTTAGGCAAGAAAAATCGCGTTGAAGAATTTAATTGAAAAGGAAAGAATTCAACATATTTCTGAACTAAGAAAACTCAACTTGGACATATTCATTCCATACTATTAAAATATAATATCATAACACAACTAATAACGAAAACAATCTTATAAGATGTATATCCTTCCAGGCTTTAAGAGTCAATAAACATGTCCTTATTCTAAACAGAGTGCTTTAGATTCAAGCCTCCAAACCCCGTAATGGTTATCACGGCTTTCTTTAAAAGCCACTACTACTCCTGAGAATACCCTGAAGACCTTTTTACCTGTTCTAATATGTTTCAGTCGTTCTTCCTCTTTAATTTTGAGACTTTTGGAAACCCGCCTTAGCTGTACGCTCCTAGTTTCTTCCACTCTCTTGCATTTTAGCAAAATCGTAGGTAACTAACTTAGAGAAATAAAAGAAATCGTTTATTCGACTTGGAGACTAGTGAGATGAAATTTAGTTCTAGTAATACTCAGAGAAAGTCTTTAGTAATCAGTTTCAAATCTGTGTTCAATTTTATCTGTTTTTCAATAATCATTTAAAAAATAAATAGTGAAAATTAGTTATTTTAAATATTTTCCAAAACTAATTTAATTAATAATATGACATACAGTTCTTCAGATCGGAAGAAAATTTATCTTCATGAAAAATCCAAACAAAATCAATATCAGACTCTTGAATACAAATTTCGTCTAATTATTTTAATGGACCATTACTTCACCTGTTTCACAAATAAACTTAACCATAACAAGATTATAAATAAAAAATGTATAGATATTATTTTAATGTTATTTAAAGAATCATAAATTATTTTAAAAATAAGTATAAGTGATTAGTAAGTGGTCCAAACATTTCAAATTAATTTACTCATTTTCTATCTGTGTTCAGGTAGGCATCCGACGCTCTTCTGATTGGATAAGGATCCAAGAGTCTGGGCCAGCATGTTTTAACATGAACCCGTCGTCTCTACAAGCGTTTATAAAGCAGTTGGCCCTATAAGCTGTTCAGTGAAACTGAAGATAGACTTTGCAGCCTTCCGCTGTAGATTCGAGATTTTTTAGATTTTTTGTGGTCAGATGTGATATTCATGCACCGCAACCAGAACAATGGAGGGCTCGACATATTGTTTGTATATAGTGCTAAACCAGGGTTGTTGTATTCCGTGCATGAACTAAGAAAGGCATTTAAAAGTTTAATCTCGATAGTTTAGTTGTAAGATTGTTGTAATCACCGAACTAATTTTGTTTTATGGCTTTGGCGCTGTTCTTGGTTCAAATAAATGTGATTACAGACATGTAGGAGATGAACCGTTTCCTGCGAGGCAAACGTCATAGGTCAAGATATTATTGGGAAATTCAATTGGAAAGTTTGTGCGTCATTTGTTTACTATCTGTATTGCAGGCTGGTAGTTCTTTGCGACTGAATGATATCATCTGCATAAAAGATGATTTGACAGTCATTGACATAGGGAGGTCACAATAGTGACTAAATTAATTGAACAGAGCTGGTGATGCAGGAGATTGTTGGAATAAACCATTTATGATTAATAAATCGAGATATCACAGACTGATGTTAATACTAGCTATTCTGTCAATTCTTTGATTAAAAGAAAATGATCAAAAGAGTTGAGATTCATGAATCGCATTGCAAAACCCGACATTAAGGAACAAAAATTAGAGATTCAGGCATTACTAACAATTAAAACAAGTTTTAAGATTTGAGGTTAAACAAGAATAAATTAATTGAATTTTTAAGAGAATCTCTCGATAGACTGAGATTTTAAGTATTGGAAACCTTCCCCCAACGAGGACACACGATCCAAACTAAAATGAACTCTCATTGCAATAGCTTGTCCCAAATCAAGTTCCAAAATTGATTTATCAAAAATATCGGGACAAATACTCCGATTTCCAATCGTGAATGTAAATTCATCATTACATTGATCGTTCACATGTTCACTCAAAACACTAGCAACTGTTCTTAAGCTTTCAACAGACTCAAAAGAGGACTCAATACGCCATTCGTCTGGTAAAATAAAACGAACTCTGCTATATTTATATGTCTTGTCTTTTTTCCAAAAACTGGAAGAAACCAAAGTATCCATTTGTTCTAGTTGCTTTTGACGAGAAGCATACATTGCTCGGATATCAGAAGTTGTTACTTCCGCTTGATCCGTTGTTTGAACAAGTTGAAAATCTGGTCTATAAACCTTCAAATCCCTATCAATTGAAGGTCGATATAGCTCGAAACTAGTCGACATTGCTGTTTGAAGATTTTCGATTTTTTGAATGTCAATTGATGGGGGCAGATTGTAAATTAAAGTTTCTTCATCAAATTCGAAGCCGACAAGTTCCAAAAGTTCAAATCCATGAGGAAAATCGCCGATTCCTTGAACCACCATACGGTTATTTGCTCTTAGAGTTCTGAATTTATCATTTTCAGGATCTTTGATTATATTTGAGAGAATTGTTGAAAAGGTTGTCTGGAGCAATGAACAGTTACGTCTTTGAAGAATTATTTGAACTAATTTTCGTATAAATGGTTCGTTTTCGTATGTTTTTGTTACGAAGTCAGTTATTTTTCCAATTAATTCTTCATATTTATAAGATTCGTCACAAACAGCAGGACATCTTATTTTTTATCAAAGGTAAATTACTTAAAGTAAAATTCAATTCCTTGATGTTTTTTTTCCAAATTCTGAACTCCAGATGATGTTTGAGAGGGAGGTCTTGTAGGGATTTTTGGATCGTCGGAAAGTTTGTGTCCTTCACCTTTGAACAGTTTTCGATTTTTTATTTTATTAATGAGACCCATGTTTAGATTAAATTTATTAGAACAACCACAACGATTAAAAAGTTTGATCGTTATTAAATCAAATATATAATTATAAAATTTTAAATAATAAAATTAATATCATCAGGCTTTTAAATCAAAAATTTGGACAGGACGTTCGCTTAACATCAGTGAGAGAACGCATGCATACATTCAATCACTTATTGTAAAGAAAACCATTGAGAGCACGATTGGTTTTTATAGAAACAGAGTTGAACCGTGGGAAAGGACGCTTGAACCGGACAAAAGAATAAAAAAGATTTATCACCAAATAAATGTGTCTACAACATCGCCAGTGACTGCCAGCGCCTCGAAAGGAAGAGCGAGCTAGTCTATCTGAAAAAATTGATAATATATAGGGCAACCAATTGCAATTTTTTGCAATTAAATATAATTTAATTAAAATTCGATAAATAATAAAGTAATGAATAGACATTAATTTTAATTATATTTTTATTCGATTTAAATTTGCAATTTTTTGCAATTTTTTGTAGTCATTTTACAATTTTTTGCAATTTTTTAAATTAAAAAAAAAATTTTTTTATTAAAAAATAATATAATTATAAGTAAAAGATTATTAAAACGTGTTTTAGTGTTTGTTGTAATGGGTAAAAGGACAGTGTCACAGAAAATTTCATTTTATGCAAAGAAATTCCCCGAGTTTGTTATTGACAGTGAAGGGAATTTATTTTGCTCCAATTGCTCAACTGTTGTACGGTGTGACACAAAATTTTTTGTTGATGCGCACCGTTCTTCAAAAAAACATTTAAAAGCACACAGTTTTCTTTGAATTTAAATTTATAGAATGGACAAATTCATCTCAGAGTTCACAAACATTTCTTTCGGCGATAACGGATACTCGAAGGATTGGGGGATCAAAGTAAACAAGCGTTTTTGGAGGCAAACATACCAATTTATAAAATCAGACATCCTTCCCTCATACGGCTTTTTGAGCAGGAAACATATCCTTTGCCATCTGAATCATCTTGCAGGTTAAATGTTAAGAAATATCAAAATATAAATTAATACCATTCAGACTCATTTACTGTTGTTTTTTTTAAGTTATTCAATAGTGGGGAATGTGTTTTTTTTGTTTGTGATGAAGCCCAAATCAATGGAACTCGTTTTTTAATTACTTTGATTGGGAAAATCTCCACTCCAAAAAATCTTCATTTAGTATCGTGTACCAATCTATATTATCCGCCTACTACTTCAACAATTTGTGTTGAGGTGGACAAGTAATAAAGAAATTTTCTATTGAACGTGAAAATTTTATATTATTCGTTACAGATGGGGCGAGATATATGACCAGTGGTATATATAAATACATTTAATTTTAGCTGGGGCATCAATGAAATTGATATACCAAAATCTTTTCCACGTGACTTGCGTGTCACATTTATTGCACAACTGTGCTCTAAAGATTAAGGCATACTTCGCAGATGTTGATGAATTGATTTCGTCTATAAAGGCTGCCACAGTCAAAAACAAGAGACGTTTGGAGATGTTTTCACGAATCGGAAATCCACCCGAAGTTGTGGTTACAAGATGGGGAAGCTGGCTAAAAGCAGCAAAATATTACTCCCAGAATCTTCCAGAAATTATTAAAATCGTATCTGAATTTGAAGGAGATGGAGTTTTAATACAAAATGTTTTAGTTTTTAATTATTTTAGGCAAAAAAATCAGTGAATAATCCTACGTTGTTTCCAAGCTTAACCCAAATCAGTTCAAATTATTTGGGATTAATTGAAATGATTTCAAATACTGAATTGCTTGATTACTCCATTGCAACAGCTTATGGTGATCTAAACACCCTAGACTTTACATCAGATCCATGCGACATAAAATCCTATATATCAAAAAAGCTTGAGAAATCAGGAATACTAAGTATTCTTGAATTCTCAAATAAGAATCTATCGCCAGAAGTTTATTCACATCTCAGAAAATGTAGCGCAAGTTCAGCATCTATCGAAAGGGCAATATCTCTTTTGACGAAAATTCTTAGTAAAGAGAGGAACTTTAAACCTGAAAATGTTCAGGAATATTTGATTTCCTATTACAATAAATAATTTCGTTAATTTTTTGCATAATGTAATGTTTACAATTAAAAAAAATTATTTTTGCAATTTTTTACAATTTTTAAAATTCATTTTTGCAATTTTTTTTATTAAAAAGTGCAATTTTTTGGTTGCCCTAATAATATACTTTTTAATTAAACAAAATTAATATAATCCATATCAGAGGTTCTCAACCTTTTTTAGACTGGGGACCACTTTTGCTCTATAAAATTTTGCGGGGATCACCTAAAATAAAATAAAATTTTTAGGTTAGACATGTTCGACTATTTATTGTATGAAAATAACACGAAAATTACCAAAATAACAGACAATTTAGCAGTAATTCAGTGAGATTTCTGCTCTTGTTTGTTCAGAATAATTCTACTTATTTCAGGATCTATGTTTGACAAAGCTAATCTTATATCATCTTGTACCCGTAGTCTATTTCTATATTTTGTTTTCTGAAAAGTCAGACACGATATCGCCATTTCAAAATAAGACACGACATCGCGACAAGGAGCTCTCTGAACGGTATCTGTTCACTCCCATCGCCGTCGAGACTTCCGGCGTCATCGGCGAAAAGTCTCTTTCCTTTCTGAAAAAGCTTGGCCACATGATTTCCCATAAACGGGGAGACCCACGCGAGTCCAAGTGGCTTCTCGAAAGGATTTCCTTGGCTATAGTACGTGGAAACTGTGTTTCCATTTACGAGGCCGGGAATTTAGTTAGTTAATAACTACTGTATTTGCCAATTTCAGCGTTAATTGTAAAAAAAATAGTTAATTAGTTTTTTTATTAATAAAGGATGAATCGATTTAGTATAAAAATCATGTAACTTTCATCACCGTACATGATTATTTTCACTATAATTATCTTCATAAAAGCGGTCGTCTAAATAGAAATTGTGTTTTTCTATCTTACTTTGAGGTCCTTGTCTGAAGATAAATTCTGACTCTAACAATAGAAAAATTAATAAATACTAAGTGGGTTTAAATTAGGAAATATAATTTCATGTTCTACCTATAAAATTAATAATTAATTTTCCGACTATCTGATTTGCCGCATCATCCGATGATATTGGAGACTGGTAACTTTTAAAAACAAAAACACAAATGAATATGGCGAATAAACACATAATTTATTATTTGATCGAAAATTTACTTAAATACTCCAATGTTCGTACTAAATTTTGTACTTTAGTTATAATTTATTTTTAAAGTAGCTTTGATATTCTTTACATAAAGTACAATATTAAATAAGAAAACTAACGTTTTTTTAAATTGAAAAAAACTAGCAGTTGATTTATTGACAAATTATTGAATTCTTCAATGTCATTAGTCGATGGTTACAAAACCCAGATTACTGTTTTTATCAAATTTTAGATTTTGGAGCGAATTTCTAAATTTTAATAATAAAATGGTATTATGTGTTTACGCACTAACTTCAAACTAGCAAAATACAGATGAATTGTAAAAAATCCTAACAGATTTTAAAGTATTCAAATTAGCAAATAATAGAGTACAAGCTAAAAAATGGTTAGGTCTTCCAAGAACCTTTCATCTAAAAATCTAACATATCAAGAATATCCTTGATGATGAGGTTTTTGATAGGCTCGCATGCAAAATTGCAGCCAGAAGAGTCTGTCCCCGTGTTGCTGCTAAATTATCTTCAGCTCAACTGGGAGTTGCTGTTTCCAAAGGATGTGAAGCCGCTGTCCACGCGACAGGGACTTTTTTTCACCTGACACAAGGCATTCCCCAAATACCTTCTCCGTGAAGTTAGATATCTTAAACGCGTTGAACAGTCTGAGGAGGGGCTGTTTGTTGGAATCGTCTCACGGCGTACGCCTGAGATCATGAGACTGGCTCATCTTGCTTACGGGTCTGAAAGTTCGCTTCTCTTTGACAAACACATTGTCCGTTTCCGGACTGGAGTCCAACAAGTGGACCCTCTTGGACTTTTACTATTTGATATGTCGATCGACAAGCTGGCTCGTATTATTAAGACACCTTTCAATCTCTGGTACCTCGACGATGCCACTATTAGGGGCTTTGTTGATGTCGCCTTGGATAAGTTATTTAAAGTTCCTGCTCAGGCAAAAATGGAGCTGATAGTCAACACCAAAAAAACTGAGATCATAAATATCTTAGTCTCGACTTTGGCTTAGTAATAGAGAATATTTCGGAAATCTTGGCAGGCACAAAACAAACACACCTCAATGATGTTTATTTAATCGGGTGTCCTTTCGGGGAGTTCGAATTGCAAAACTGCCTTCGAGCTAAGTGTGCCGAAATGTCACGTTTTCTGAACGCCTCTCTCTACTTGACTTTTACACGGTCTTTTCTTCCTCAAAAATTGCATCCACGTCATCAAATTATTATACTTACTGAGATGCTTGTTCTGCTATATACAAGATGAAACATTGCATTCTATCGATAATACGTTGAGATTGTGATTGGTAGACTTAATGTAAACTACCGCTTAATTATGGCGGAGCTGGCCTGAGATTTTCTCTGGACTTTGCCTTCCCGACCTTTCTGTCCTCTCACCCATCCTGCCAATGGGTATCTTTAGAGATTCCACATAAATCCCAGAATCTTCTTTGGACAAGCTTTTTGAAGATGGATGTATGCTGTGGAAGTAATCAGGATTAAAATTCCCACTCCAAACATCATATCTACGGAGCTTGGACAATTTACGTTGAAAATCCACCTCAGACAACTTTGCAATGAGTCGACCAACATCGCCTCGCCTGTTTATGCTATGGAGCTGTACCATGTCAATTGCTGACCTCAAAGCATTATTAAAGGATGACTGCATGCGCATCTGTACCGAACTGAAACTCGGACTTGACATCTGCGAACAACATTGTTGCAGATGTGGAAAAACGGTTGACGTCAAAGATGTCCACCCACTCTCTTGCAAACGAAGTGCTGGGCGAGTTCCTCGAGACTCCGCTCTCAACAATGTTATCTTGAGGCTTCTCCTCAGTGCTAGAGCCAGTGGGTCTCTTACACAAGATAATGCTCCGTGGAAATGGGAACAGACCCGATGGGATGACCACCTTTCCTTACTCCTGCGGGAAATCTCATCTCTGGTTTGGGATTCAACGTATGTTGACACCTAAAAAACAAACATCGTGTATTCCACATCGCATCTTCGGCTGTTTGCTTGATTGCCTAATATGCTAATCTTGGACAACAGTATCGTTTTATCCCCATCGCTGTGGAAACATCTGGGGTAACTTATTCTCTAACAAATCTTTCATCAAAGAAGTCTGAGGAAAAGCTACTATGCGACGTTGGGAGCCTCGGAAGTGTCATGATTTTTCCAGCAAATCGGAATAGCTGTAGTTCGCGGCAATCCACACTCCATCATGCAACCGCAGGTGCCCTTTTCCCTCATAATAGAATTAATTGATTTTAAAAATGTACTTGTTTTTAATTGCAAAAAACCTAAAAAATGTAGAATTCAATAAAATACGCTAATGATTAAAAAATTGGTGATGTCTGTTTTACCGACTTTTGGTAAAATTTATTCAATCAAAAAATTGATAAAAATAGGATAAATCGACTTAATTCCATTAGCAGGTTATTTTTAATTAATTGTCAGTTTATTTTTGTTTGATTTTAATAAATTTTTTTTACAGATAATTTATCCTACTCAAAGCATTATCCAACCAGCTCAAAATTAGCGTGAAAGATTTCATGTGTAACCCTTTAGAACAAACAGCAGGTGTAGAGATGATCGTGTATCTTCGTAGAGACCCGGGCTTGGATCCCATATAAAAGAGCAATGTTAACATTTATCCGTTAGTTTTTTCTGTCGTTTTTAAGTCTTTCTATAAACAACCGTGGGAATTTGGTATCTATTTTTATTGTCTTTCGGATCTTAATTTTTTTTAATTATTATAAAGTGACGCTAAATAAAATAAATAATTTAATTAATTCTCACTTGGAGTTTATTAATAGTCTATTGATCAACTAATATATACTTTTAGTCGAGCGCATTTTGCTGTCTAAGTGTCAGGAAAGTAATGGATCGCCGAGCAAAAAACGAGATACTCTCCAGACTTTTCTTTAGAACAGTTGACTGCATATAACCCAGAATCATTACGAGTTTTAGGAAGTCTAGTCCGACCGACCATATGCATCAGTAAATCGCGAATATGATCAAAAACCATCCAAGTCGTAATCTCACTACAATACCAACCCCGTAGGAACATTGAAAACACGCCAGGACTTTACTGTCGTATCCTAAACTCATTTAATAACAAAAAACCATTGGACATAAAACAACTACTAACGAAGTCCTACCTGAACGCACTAACTGTAAACAATATCATCAACAATCCCCCTCCAAAAATAAACACAGCTGAAAAGGATCTCAGCCGTAGAAATCGGGTTGAACTTGCAAGGTTTCACCATCCTTCACTTCTCAACTACCATAAAAAACTGAAAAAGGATGTCGATCCGACATGTCCAATCTGCCTTGATGGACTATATACAGTAACACATCTCTCCTGGAATCCAAAAAACTTTCCGCCATAAGAAAATCATACAAGATTAACTTTATTCTTGACTTGTGGTGTAACCCTAAGAGGTCTGTCGGTTTTCATCGAGCCGTATTCTCTCTCAATTCAGGGGGAATGGGGCTAAATAAATATAAGCCTGTAAAGATTTATCTCAAATGACCCTTTTGGTATTTGGTGACCAGTTCATTCCATGCCATTACACATGAGATGGCACAGACTTTTAGACTGGTGCATAAACCAACGGTCATCGCCTTACTTTTTCAATGGTGACATCGTTTCTATCCTGCAAATATTGGTCAACTAATAGTCAGAATTTTTATTAATTATGAAAATCAATAAACTATCATTATTTTTTCATTTGATCAGACATATTTCATATATTTTGATTATCAACGCTTAGAGTTCGATTCATGATTACAATGACAATTGATAAAAACATAATTTGAATTCAGCCGTATCAAATCACATAATTTGCACGAATCGTCATGGGAAATTAATTTTATGTTGTCAACTAATGAATAATTGCTGTTTAATTCGTCTTGAATTATAGAATTTTCTTTCAAAAAATCGTAGGAGAGCGGGGATGGATTAGACCAGCGAAATGGAGAAAATTCTGATGCAATTTCTCGATTATCGTGTGGTTTATGTTTTGGAAGTAATTTCATTGTGTTTCTTCGTTTATTGTATATTATCAAAATGACAATGATTCCACAAAAAATAACACCCAGGCATCCATATAAATGCGGATAAGCTTTTATGAAATTTTTATTGGTTTCGTTCTCACAGTTAATATTATAGCATGTTTCATTTATTTTAATCATTACTTTAAAAGATTTTTCAAACAAAATTCCCTGGTCATGTGCAAAGATCGTTATTTTAGAAATCGAATTGTTGTACTTGTTCAATTTTTTTTCAATCCTAATCTTTCCAGTGTGTTTATTTATAGTGAACATGGGACTATCCGTACTTAGGGTGTATGTAGCATATAACTTTTGAGACAAATCTTTGTCTTCGAGAATTGCAGTCGCAATTGTTGTTTTATCTGTGCAAATATCAGCAATAAATGATTCATGTATAATGTTGTTTCCATTTCCATAAATTTTAAGAACTGTTGGATTGTCTTCAACGTCGTCAATGAAAATAACAACATCGGTACTTGCACTTAAAATATTTGGTCCACAATCGGTTGCGACAACTTTAAATTGATATTTTGAAATCTTTTCCGAATCCAAAATTTCAGTTGAATAAATAAATCCATTATGAGAATCAATTCTGAATGGAACATCAGCTGGCTCAATATAATAATTCAAAATATCACAAGAAGAATCAACATCAAATGCAACCACATTTCCTACAAAAGTACCATCTGGCATATTTTCCGATAAATGAAAATAATTTTTGGTATATGGGAAAACAGGATTATTATCATTAACGTCTAAAACCTTTATCTTTACCATTACTGAGTCAGATAGGAAATCATGACTCATATCGTATGCATAAACAATCAACTCAATATCTGGATGCGTTTCGTGGTCCAAAAAGGAGGTTGTAAAAATATCGCCAGCTTCCGAAATGTAAAACAGTTCATTATATATTTTGTATGTTATTTTAGCGTGTTGGTCAGAATCCTCATCGGTTGCTTTGACGGATAAGATGTAAGTATTTGGAGGTGAATTTTCAAAAATTTCAGAATAATATAACTGTTTTTCAAATTTTGGAGGATTATCATTTTCGTCTATTATGGCAATTGAAACGTTTTTGAGTGTTTCTAATGGCTGAATTATGTTGTTATCTGAACATATAATCACACAAGATAAAAAATGTTGTTTTTCGTAATCAATTCTTTGTTCTGTTTTTAAATAAAACACATTAATTTGGTCTTTGATTTTATTGAGTGAAATAAAGTCCGGACCACTGTAATTACAAGTCAGATTAAAAATATCTTCTTCATCAAGATCAGAAACCGTAATTTTTGCAATAATTGTTCCAACTGGAGTATTTTCATTTAATGACAATAGACCATTATTTATTTTTCCTTGAATTTCGATTTGAGGCCTGTTGTCATTACAGTTGTGAACGAATAAATTGAGAATAGCCTCAGAATAAACGAATTTATTGTTTGCATGATAAGCAATAATAAAAAATTGGAAGAATTTTACCTCTTCAAAATCTAAAGATTTTCTAAGATATATAATTCCGCTGTTTTCATCAATTCCTAGATGCTCTTTTGCAGTAACACTGTTTTTTAAAAAATTTTGTTCATAAAAAATCGGTACTTTTTTTATTTCATACAAATTTGAGGCGTTGAATTCTGATATTTTTGATCCAATGGATAGATTTTCATAAACATGCACATTTTTTTGTGAGTTTCTAAAAACTGGTTTATGTGAATCACAATCAAATATTGAAATCTTAATTTTCAATTTTCCTGTTTTGTTCCCGCCATCCTGAGCAATGACATAACCAAAATATTTATTGAACTTATTTAAATTCAGAGGCTCGAACAGTTCAAGATAAATTCTTGAAATCTGACTTTGGCTTCGAGTTATTTTTAATTTAAAAGGAAAATTTTCATCTGCGAGAAGTTTGTAGTCATTAATACAGTATTGAGAACTTCCATCCAAATCGACTGCTAAAGGGAGAACGACACGAGATCCAATGGGGGAACATTCTACAATAGATTTTTCAACTTCTTTTATTCCAAAATCAGGTGAGTATTCGTTGACATCTTGGATTATCAATTCAATTGGAACTATTTTTGAAACATTCGTAGATTCAACAAAAACAAATGATTTAATCACACATAGGTTTGATCCTGATTTACAAAAAGTTTCATAATCAAATTTTGTTTTGGTATAAATTTTTCCAGTGTTCATATCTATGGAAAATGGGAAAAATTCTGCTTTTTCCATTAGGGAATAAGTTGTTCGTTGATAAGGAATATGGTGATTGTCGGGATAATTTAAAGAAATTTGTCCAACATAAGATCCAGGAGGTTTTTCTTCATAAATAGTAAATCGAGACTTTGGAGAATGACATATAATAATCAAAATAAAGAAAACAATCATTTTCTAAAAAGTGCAGTCTAAAATACGTGATATAACAATAATTATAGAAAAATAATTTAAATTGCAACAGATTAATCATTTTGAGTACTACTTGGACATCAAATTGCTGTCTAGTGATTTTGAATTAAAATAGATTGGAATCGAATACCAACAAAAATAATTCCTAGAGTCAATAATAACTAATTTCAGCGAATAAAAATTAATCTAACCATTTCTTACTAAAATTATATTATCACGGATCTTAGTAAGAAATAGCATATATAAGTAAGTAATCGATGCGGCAACCAATTATATTTCGAGTCGTGATAAACAAGGCAATATTGGGAAAATATTTATGATATACTTTTGAAATTTTTTTGTTGTTTGAAATATTAGGTTGAGATTAAATTATTTATAAATTTATAGTGTAAAAATTTATTTTATAGCAACAGCTTAATGTCCTAATTATTATAAATAGAAACAAATTGTAGTTAAAATATAATTAATACCTCTTGCAATTTTACAGCAGGAAAAATAATTAACATATAATTTATGGTAAAAAATTGCTTAAATAATAAATATTTCGAGTTTTATTATAATTATAATTTGTTTTAATATATCATTAATTTATAGACAGCCAAAGATTAATTATATTTCTTATTAATCAAGTATTGTTAGCCGTCATAAAGACATAATTGACCTATTTTCAGACTGTTCAAAAAACTCTCATTTAGTAATTTCACGTTTAAGTAGCGGAGATACGATCTAAAATCACACTGACTTAATTTAATTAATGATTTATGATATAACTACTTATAGAAATGATAACTCCAACATTCGATCGAAAATATAAGCTATGTTAATTGACATAAATAACAATTATTAAAAAATTCAGCGACCTTTTAAAGTTATTTCAATGACTATACTTAAATTTTTTAAGGATCCGTTCTTAGTCAGAGGTAATGCTGGCTATTAAATAGAAAATTTCATGATTTCTTTAATAAATCCAAATTAAAAAATACCATATATTCATTTTCTAAAGCTATAACGGGCGAAGAAGTATCCGCAAAAGTATGATACGATCAATAATTAAAAAAATAAGATCTCCATATTTAATACCAGATTTTATCTGACAATTTTATAAACACTTTGTTAATAGAGCAGAATGTAATAAAATCATGTCGAATCAACAAAAAAATATTTCGATTTGTAATTGATTTGACTATAATTGATTAGATTTATTGTACACACATTATTGCTATAGTCTTGACATGAAATGGAGTTGTCTCAAAGTTTTTTAAAAGTCACAAGGAAAAGTTATCCATTGAAGAAGGAAAGAGGACATACGTCTAGTCGGATGTGCTAAAGAGGACTCCGGAAAGTATGGTCATTGAACAAAGACATGGAATGAAAACATGCATTAAAGAGTAGGCCTCTGCCCCCCAAACAACTTGTTGAGCTGGCATGCCATAAGGATACTCAGCTGAACAAAAACCTTGAGAAAAAATGAAAGAAAGTTTGTGACTAACTCTTCTTCCAAGCAAAGAATGAAAATTACGGACTATTTTGACTACTAATTAGATAATTTAGCTAAAATTCATATTGAATAGTTTGTTTCTGCGATTTTTACGATTATTCAGTTAATTTTTCACAAAACAAGTTTTGGCAGAAAACTAATTTATAAATTTTCCTCTCAAGGCCAAGATATATTAACAATATCATTCAATTACTCAAAAAACGCATCACCGATGTGAAATTTGATGACCAAGGGTGGGACTAAGCGACCCTACCCGTAAACCTGGACGGACTGGGAATCCCTTCACCGAAAGATTTATCTTGCCCCGCATACCTATCCTCTTTGGACTCCAGCCGACTGCTGATCAGGATGATTCTCCAACTCCAAACAGAATCATCTGAAATCACAGAGATGGAGCATTCGAGGGTGACAATGCCTGAGCAGAAAGACCGTTACAGGACAATCTGCGAGGATAAATATGAGAGGCTTCTAAACCAATCAAACCAATGAGAGGCTTTCTAAAGAAGCTTGGACGCTTAGCCACATTAAAAAGTCACGACTCACGTGAGAGCCGGTGGTTTCTCAAGTTGATCTCTGTTGCCATCGTGAGAGGCAACGCAACGTCGATAATGTCGGCAAGGTCCACTCTGAATGGATGGCTTTGTTAACTTCTAGTTGACGTAACTATTACTTTCTTGAAATAACTTTCGAATTAAAAAAATTTGAAAAAATTGGATTTTAAAGAAGACGTATGTGGAATGAATTTTGATGATCATTTAATTTCGTCTTCGGATTATTCTTTGTCATGTCGGCTGGTTTCCCTTCCACTCTAGAGCCTGTTGGGCTTTTCCGGAGCGACGGTAAGATTCCTGACGGGATGACGATCTTTGCTTTCAGGGAAGGCAAGTCTCTGGTTTTGGACGCCACCTGCGTCGACTCTTTTTCGGTGACGACGCTACCCAAAACTTGCAGCCAGTGCTCAGGCCGAATAGTTAAAGAGAACGAAATACCTGCGTATTTTCCGCGTAGTCCAACTTGCGGAGTTCCCCTATATCCTCGACCCAGCCGACCTCGACCATGGTGAGTGCGAGAGACCGAACAGAATGGCAATCTTCTAAGTCTCGAAGGCCGATCACTGTTGTGGGGTGCCACCTGTACGGATGTTCTTAAATTCGAATATAGTCTGGTCTGTCGTATACCTACAACACAAGGCGGACCACGTGAAAACCAACAAATACCAAACTCTTGCGGTCCATTGGCTCTCTGCCTCTGTCGCATTTGAAACTTCGGGGTTCGCCGGATTCCTTAAGACGACCTTAACTTACGATATCAGGAAAAGGATCACTTTCTCCGAAAGTAGCCTAGAGAATCATCATCGCTCTCGCAGACAATAAATCAATCTAAGTCTATGTTATTCAAGTGTTGAGTGAATTTGAAGTGGACACTATCAAGTCCTCATGAAAGCTAAAGTATGAAAACAACTTCCAGGTTAGCAAAACAATTTATAGTGCAGGACCGAAACTCATTTGTGGATATTTAGTCAACGAGAGGCGCAGGATTGCTCCTTCTCAGAGGTCTACAATGTTAAAGATGAGAAGCCATCCCTTTGTAGATTATTTAAAAACTCCAATTGGACGATCGAAAAAGAGTATTCGGATAATGCTGACAAAAAAATGTATGCAAGAAAACACTAAGCATCCAAAAAGTCTGTGCCAAAGCTTTCAAAGGTGAAAAAAAATAATAATGAATGATTCTGGCTCTAAAAGGTTGATATTTGCAAACTGAAACAACTTTTTGAAAAAATTAAATTATTGACATATTTAATGTCGAGCGTCATTTTGACCCAACACTTTTGACTTATTGATCTATATTTTGGCCTGAATGTGTGGCCTGTGCTCGAAGTTAAAAGGACATATTCCTTTAATAAACATTAAAGCAAAAGCTCCAAGAGAGCGTAACCAGATAGATATGGTAAATTTGACAAAATTTTCATAAATACAATTTCCTGGATATACACTTGTTATCTAGTTGTGGCAAAGGAATTATGTTTACTTTTAAACGGTGAATTAATAATATACTGATTAGTTGATTGCAGTTTTAAAATTAGCGTCTTCAATTGTTGACTTTTTTATTATGTCGTCGCCTTAATTTTGTTAGGAGAATGATACATTTTTTCAAAAAATATTAGAACTTTTATTTAAAACTGTATATTTTCAAAATATAAATAAAACATATAGATTGACCTATAATTACTATGGATAGTATATTCACAGTGATCTAATTTTTTCAGAGATCGTACCCCAATCAGCTCTTAAATATCTAAATGATATTGATCAACTGATTATCCAACAGAAAGTTAAACTCACTGAAATTTGTAAATATTGAAATATATAAATTTATTCAAAGTGTTTTCTTATGAAGCCAAAAATAAATATATTATTTACAATATTATGAATCAGCCATTTCTTAATGTTAAAGAGGGTTAAAACTGTTTAAAATTAATTTTAGAATCTGGACTTTTTATGAGGTTGTGTTTGGGGAGTGCACGTTCCCTAAAAATGAACTTTTATGATTTAAACGAAGAGGAATTATTTTGCCATTACTATTAGCTCATATTTAGTTTCAAAAGAAAGCTCAAATGTATGTGCTTTCCTTGTTGTGGTGGAATTCCATGCTGTAGTGCCGAAATTGTCGTTAAAAATAGAAGTGATGAAATTATAGGATATGTCGTTCAAGGGTTTGTTCTTTTTCCAAACAATGAATAGCAAAAGTTGCCTAAGCCCATATTTCGAAGTTCTTAACAGTGAAAAAGACCTACTTTATACAATTACAGGACCGATTTGTCAAATTCAATTATTTTCCAGAAAAGATTTGATTTTCCCAGTTTTATAAATTTTGTTTATTTTCTTTATAAGATTAAAAACAGTGACGAAGAAGTTGTAGCTGAAATTTACAAAAAATGGAGTGGATTTATAAATGAATATTTCACATGTGCGGATTCATTTGGAGTTCGATGTAGTTATTGATACTTTAATTTCCAGTTTTGAAAAATATAGATGCTAACCTTAAAATGATTATGCTATCTGCTATTTTCTTGATCGTATTTTTATAGTTTTTTATATTTAGGATTTAATGTACTTCGAAACAGATATCTAAATTAATTGTTAATTGATCTCATTTCAGGCCTTTATTAATAAAAAATAAATTATCTATTTTATTTCTTAAATAGAAATCGGTTAATTGCATAAATCGGTTAATAGCATAAATTTATGTTTAAAATCATAATTTATATGCTTTCCATTCAAAAAATATCGGTTAATTACATATCGGTTTATCTCATACTCTCATTGGGAACATTTACTATTTTTTCTTATAAAAATTTTTGTTTAAAATTGAATTACTACTCCACATGTCATTTTCGTTACGTCGTGATTTTACACCTTCTCAAAAATTACACCGGAAAACATTTATAATTGTGATGAAACAAGACTCATATTCCGAGGTTTACCCGACGGGACACTCTCATTTAACAATGAAATACCGTTGGAAGTAAAAAAATAAAGGATAGAGTGATAGTAATGGTATCCTGCAACATGACGGGTTCGGACAATCACCCATTGATGGTCATTGGGAAAAGAAAGAATCCTAGATGCTTCAAATGTATCAAAACACTTCCAGTTAACTACGTTGCCAATAAGGTATCACGTCAATTTCACTAGAATTATAGAATGCATGGATGACATCACGCATTTTTAAAAACCGGTTATCATGTGTTAACAAGAAAATGAAAGTACGAAAAAGAAATATAGCCATGGTCCTTGACATTTGTGCTGCGCATCCGAAAGATGCTGGTGAAAATTTATCAATTGTCTTACCAAACACATCCGCATGCATTCACCCATGTGATATGGGGATTATAAAAAGTCTAAAGCACAACTACAGATTGGGATTTTTACAACGAGTGACTGCCATAATTGATTCAGACGATGCCTGTACCAAATCCGTTGTGAATTCTATCACTCTCTTGGATGCACTACACATGCTCAAAATGGTTTGGAGAGAAGTCAAAATAACAACAATTTACAACTGTTTTTGTAAGGCTGGGAGGACGACGAATGTATCGGAATCATGTCCGATGATGAAATATGTTTAATGTCAAGAGATATTTCTTGTGAAGACGATGGGGATGATAAAGATTTCATACTCGTGAAAATAATCAGTTCGGAAGCTATGGGTGCATGCAGATGGATACGCCAGTTTCTTACTAACAGCTAACAAATGAAATAGATATGGACAACTTTTATGAACTAGAAAAAAGCGTTTTACGCCTTTGCCAAAAGACTAGACCAGAGGTTTCCAAGCTTTTTTTTACGCGCCTCCCTTAGAGAAAAAGTACAATCTTGCGCCTCCCTTTATATTCCATAATATAATACAATTATTATTTTATCAAAAACAATTTTTTAAAACAAAAAGTTAATGAGATAATTTTTTTTCCATCTTGGCGCAAAGTTTTTCAAATCTTGGTGTCATCGCAGAGAGTGCTACTCTTAGCTCATTAGTCACTACTAAACGAGTTCGATATTTAGATTTAATTGCAGCTAGTGCAGAAAATCCAGTTTCGCATAAATATGAAGTAGCAAATGGCAACAAAACTTTCATTGCTTTATTCGACAAAATTTCATATTCCGTTCTTACATTCAACCAAAAAGAAATTAGCGGTTCTCTCTCAAATTTTTGTTTCAATAATGTATCGCATGACAATTCTATCAATTTTTCTTTTTCAAAAGTTGTCAATGCAAATTGATTATCTTCTTCATCAATAAATGGATTCTGTATCCATTCGAACATTTTACAGTCGAGATCTTTAAAATAGTGAGCAAAATGCTTCAACAAACAATCCAAATGTTCAGCAAATATGTCTTTGTTTGCTTCAATATAATTTTTAAATTAATAACTCTTATTATCGGAATATAGTCACGTTTTTTACATAGATATAATTTTCTAAAAAATGTTTCTGAAATACTTTTCGCGCCTCCCTTGACACGAGTCAACGCCTCCCTAGGGAGGCGCGCCTCCCCATTTGGAAACCTCTGCTCTAAGGTATTGGTGATCTTATATTCTAAAATTAATGAATTTTAAAAATAACGGGTAGCAAAGGAATTATATTTACTTTTAAACAGTGAATTAATAATATATTGACCAGTTGATTGCAGTTTTAAAATTAGCGTCTTCAATTGTTGACTTTTTTATTTTTTTTATTTTTTTTCAATCGGTAATTTTATTTTCGTAACATGCAAAATTTCGGAATAAAGAGATAGTTCTTGAGTAGAAAAAGCCCCAGGTGTGATTCAGGTCTGAGAGTTCAACAAACCAGAAGTCTACATCAAAAGTGCTACGAAAATGATCAGAGTCAAAGCGGAAAATTTTGCGACAATAGTGCATACATATTGAACCAGACATAGCAATTATTTTAGTAGCAAAATTTCAAAAGTTTTTATGCTTTCCAAGAAGATCCGTAGAGAAAGCAGGTATTCCAACTTCCAAATATCTTTAGTATAGAATCCGATTAGATCGCCAACAATTCCATTTGTAAATTTCTATCTGCATTGTTAGCATCGAAGGCAAAAGGTGCTGTGAATAATGAAAATTCGAGTTCAAAAAACAAGAAATCATTGAATCTTTCATGAAATTCCTTTGGCAACAAATCCAATTTTCTTCCATACTCGGAAAAATTCATTACAGCATGTGCATCAACAACACTCTTCAGCTCTTTACAGTAAATTTTATAGTGCAAAGATGGTCCCAGTAATTAGTGTCGAACTATGTAGGTCATCTTGGTCGCCAACTTAATTCGCGGCATATTAGATGCTATTTTTGACATGTTGTGTGATTTCTTAAAAAATTCCTCTTGAACTACCTCAACAGTCGTATTCCAAAATTCTTTTCCTAATTCTTTTCGTAGAACCAATGCTGTGAAAAATACAGTATATGCTGAAAATGATATTATACAATTACAAAACACAAAAATTTTGTCATCCTATCCTATTTGGCTAACTTTGGAGGTAGCAGAAAAACCTTATTTTGCATGTGTAGTTTTCCTGTGTTATTCTAAAATTAAATAAATCATATTAATCAAAAAAATAAAATTTTATTCAGATCGGTTTTGACTGTACAGTAAAGAGGGGTCATTTATCCTAAGACTTGAAAATTTCTTTGGAGGATTGAAGGAACGGGGCATATGTGGGCTTTCAGCAGTGATAGTCGATATTAGACGTTCCTCACGTTCTTCTTTGACAGTTAACTGTTCCTCTTCAGTAGAACCTCTTATTGACCACTCTAAATAGTATCCGACGGTAGCAATTGGTATTAAAAGTGGTGTCAAAACTGCTGGACCATATTTACTGACTATTCTTACTAGAAGATGCCACATTCGGTATATTCTATCAAAAATATATAGCTAGTAGAAATTTAATACCAATTTGTATATATATCGACCACAAAAAAGGTGATATTAAAATTTTATTTTTAATAAATTTTCAAACAAGAAATACTTATTTACTAAATAGAATGAATCTTTAAGTCAAATAAACTATTATTTAGATAATCTTTGTAAATATGGTTCAGCAGTTTTGGCATCTTTGTCTATTAAATTAATTAATTAGTTTAAGTCTATTTTGTGTACGGCATTCTCCTCCTAGAGCAATCAAGAGTTGGATTTATGTTAGCTTTCTCTTCATAAGAACGCATTAAAAAGTCAATGTTTTTCCTACACTTCATGCTCTCCAATTTTTTCTGAAGCACGCTGGCTGGATAAATGCCTTGGTTGCCTTTTCAATTCTAAAGAAGCCTAGATAGCTTTTTTTAGTAATTTGAGGAATTAGCTCTTATTTAGATACGAATGGGATTATTCTTACCTTCCACCACAAGTAATATTTGATTCACTTTCTAACAGGTCATGTTTATGTATTTTCACAACATTCTGATTGCTGTACTGACCTTTATTTCGACAAGCTCATTCTCTAGAACAGATTGAACTAAGTTGATTTTTGGCTTTTTGTTCTTCCTAATTTCATACTTCCTATACAAATGCAAATGTAAGCATTTAACAATTTCTTTATGTCTTCTGAGATAAGAACTATTAAACATTCTGCTACATCTTGTAGCTGTGGTGGTAAACTCTCTTTTTTGTTCAGTTACAATAATTGAATTATTTTCCTCCATATTCGAAAAACAGGTTGCGATCTCGAAGTAAACAGAAAATTTTTTTGTTTAAAGATGAGTTATTTTTGTTTATTGGTTACCCTGGAATTTTGACCCAATTCACGTCAGTATTTTCCAGACACTGATATAGAATTGAATGTAATGGTTTCTTTTCAGTTTTCTTTAACAGATTTACAATTGGAATCTCATTTAGTTTCTTGAATGTCAATTCTTATGTATTTCTAATGCTGTCTGTACTTTCGAGAGATAAAATGTACATTAGTTGCCAGATATATTTTTTCTGTATGATTCTTAGGATTTTTGATCTTTCAAACTGAGTTTACCTATGTGATTGCTAGATTTCTAATTCGTATAAATTTTTCTTCAATAATTTTTTTATAAATCGCGTTTCAATACGCAACTGTCTTGTCTTCACGGATGCCCGAATGTCGATATCATTTTCAGATCCATCGAAAAATCAAGCTGGCATATTTAGATAGTCCGAGTAAATAATAATAAAATGAAAAATATTCTTGTAATATAACCTTCGAGTAAATATTGAATTCAAAATATCCGAACTTGGCAATGTACATTCAGAATGACTTTTTCAACAAATAATTAATTGTTTATGGATGATCTGAAGCCGATGCCTTTTTTGAATTTGCTGAACTACAATTACAATAATGCCGCTCTTCTAGCGTACTTGACTATTTCTAGCAAGAAACGCTCAGGAGACACTTAATGCCTACCGAAAAAAAGACTTCTAGAACTCTGACCCTGGGACATCGTCGTCTTAGTCCGATCATGTGGGCAGGATCGAACCTTTCAGAAGGATCTCTCTCGCTTTAATCGGGGATCACGGGGATTATAATAAACTGGCTACCCTGGTTTTTTGGTCAATAAATAAAAATAAATAAATGCAGTTATGATTATATGTTCAAAGCATTTCAAATTTATTTTCAACTAGCTCGCCAATCTCTTCGCTCTGCGTGATTTAGCTCTTTGGTGGGCCTGTTTCATCAATCTATATAAGTATATATAGATAATGTATATACAACAACCTGGTTTAAATTAACCCTATTCTAACGCCTTTTGATAAACGATGTTTGTCGTCCGTGTTTCCTTGGCATATATGAACAAGTTTTTTTGCCCAACCTTGAGAATCTAACATACAGGTGTTAATGTGAAAAGCACTCGCTCTCTAAAAATAAGCCAACTACCTTTAATGACTGTCCCTGGGCCATGTTTATTGTCATCGCAAAACTCATCTTTAACTGAAATTTCAGCCTTTTAATACAAACGCTAATTCATGAGAAATAATATGAATTCATGGGGTATAAACAGCCTCACCTTATACTTACCTGTTAATATCGTCGCTTCTATTACGTTTCCCTACAAATTTTTGATAGGTCGTTTTTTTATTTAACTCAAAATCACCAATAGTTAATTAAGTAAATTAATTAGTTGATCCCGACAACTCGAAGAAAATTTTGAGTTATGATTCTATAGATTGTAAAAATTGTAGCAAATCGATTTTCTGTTAATAATTTTTTTGGGCAAGAAGTAAGGGGAAAGGATTTAGACAATTCATCTGTATTTTGCTAGTTTGAATTTAATGCGCACACACCATGTTGTTTTATTATTGAGATTTAGAAATTCGATCCAAGATCTAAAGTTTGATAAAAACAATAATCTGGGTTTTGTAACCATCAATTTATGACATTGACGAATTCAATAAATCAACTGCTAGTTTTTTTCGGTTTCAAAAGAAGTACTTATATAATTAAGTGATTAAAATCAATTGTATCAATAAAAACAAAAGTTTTTTTATTCAATAATGTACTTTATCTAAAGAATGTCAAAATTATTTAAAAATAAATGAAAACTAAACTATAAAATTTAGTACAAACATTAGAGTATTTA